>NW_022319112.1:0-17896 GCF_002776525.5 Piliocolobus tephrosceles
CGAGACCATCCTGGCTAACATGGTGAAACCCCGTCTCTACTAAAAAAATACCAAAAAAAAAAAAAAAACTAGCCGGGCGAGGTGGTGGGCGCCTGTAGTCCCAGCTACGCGGGAGGCTGAGGCAGGAGAATGGCGTAAACCCGGCAGGCGGAGCTTGCAGTGAGCTGAGATCCAGCCACTGCACTCCAGCCCAGGCGACAGAGCGAGACTCCGTCTCAAAAAAAAAAAAAAAAATAGGCCTAAGAGATCTCAGTTGCTCCTTCTGCCTTGTGACAACATACTGAGATGGCACCATCTAAGAACCAGGAAATGGGTCCTTACCAGACACCAAATCTGCTGGTGTTTTTATCTTGGGCTTCCTAGCTTCCAGAACCATGGAAATAAACTTGTGTTGTTTATAAGCCACCCAGTTTATGATACTTTGTTATAGCAGCTCCAGGCTAAGATAGTTGGTCACTGTAAATGTGAGTGGGTCAGGTGTGCCTGCTACCTGACAGTTATCAAAATTAGGATTCTGTCCTCCCACAGAGACTGGGACACAGAGATCCAAACCTTCCTGATGATTACATTTCAAAGGAGTGGCTTTCTGGTTCTTGAGAAAGACACTGCTGAGTTGTAGGAGATTCATACACATCTCAAAGGGACAGAGGAAGAATTCACAGTTGTAAACTCTTCTTAGTGAGTGCTCTAAGAAAGGAAGGTCAGGGGCCTGTAGTCAGGTGTTGGCTAGAATAAACAGTAAGCTTCTTTTGATAGCCCTGAACTTCTCCAGACTGGAGCTCAAAAGAAGGCTGGGTATTCCAGGGCTGAGTGGAGGTGGGCTAGGCTACTAGAAGCCATGCTAGAGTTGGTCAAGGCTCTTAGAGCAAGAATTTGGATGGAGTTGTTGTTTGCCAAGAATTATTTACAGTTCTCATTAGTTTGCCTTGGATTTTTTTTTTTTCATTTTAGAACCTTATTCTTTTTAATTGCTGCAAAGTATACAATGGTATGAATACATCATAGTTAATTTAGGTTGTTTTTAGTGTTCTTTTGACTATTAAAACCTCTGCAGTGATCGTCCTTGTGCATGTGGTCTTGTGAACATATGCAAGTATTTCTCAGGAATTGTCAGATCATAATGTGTTTGCATTACACTTTAATATGGTCTGCCAAGTTGCCTTCCAAAATGATTGCCATCATTAGTGTATGAGAGAATTTATTTTCCCAACTTCTTCAACCCATGTTACTAAACTTTTTTAACTTTTGCCAATTGAATGAGGAAAACCTACTGTTATCTTTTAATTTGTGTCTCCCTGTTTACTTGTGAAGTTGAGTTCTTTGTATGTTGGACATTTATGTTTTATTCATTAAGGTATCTGTATTCTACATCCATTTTTCTATTGTATTTCATAAGCACAAAATTTATTTAATATACATTTTATATGATACAGGAGCCTTCATAAGTAAATGAAGACCCCAAAAATGGGTAAACTTGTATATTTTTTATTTTTACAGTTTATTTTTATTATTTATTGATACATAATAGTTGTACATATTTTGGGGTTGCATGTGATATTTTGATATATGCATACAATGTGTAATGATCAAAATCAGTGTGTATTAACCAAAAATGTGACTCAATCAGTAGAGGTTTATTAAGCCAAAGTTTAAGGATGCACCTGGGAAAAACACAAGTCACAGGAGCGTCTGTTAACCTGTGCTTTCCAAAAGAGGGTTTCTGGAACTCAGTATTGAAGAATAAAGAGCAAGCAGAAGGGACAAAGGAAGGTAAGAGAGGCAGTGAGACAAATGGTTACATTTTTGTGAGGCTCTAATTAGTGCTCAGTATATCTGTGTTTTACATAAGGTAAGGTAAACATTTGAAAAGATGGAGTAGACCATCTCGGGGTAGCCAAAGGAGTGATTTTTTTTTTTTTTTAATAATTTCATTTTGTTCCCTTGGGTTATTACTATTATTATTTTTCTTAAACTTTTATTTCAAGTTCAGGGGTACACATGCAGGGTATGCAGGTTTGTTAACATAGGTAAACGTGTGCTCTGGTGGTTTGCTGCACAGATCATCCCATCACGTAGGTATTAAGCCAACATCCATTAGTTATTCCTCCTGATGCTCTCCCGACCATCCCTATAGGCCCCAGTGTGTGTTGTTCCCCACAGTGTGTCCATGCATTCTCATCATTCAGCTCCCACTTATAAGTGAGAACATGTGATAGTTGGTCTTCTGTTCCTGAATTAGTTTGCTGAGGATAATGGCTTCCAACTCCATCCTTGTCCCTGCACAAGACATGATCGAAGGAGTGATTTTTTGTCTTGTCTCTGTTCTGTACCTAAGAAGGTAAGCTTGTAATTGACATTGTCAGTGTGAGATTTAATAGAACTCAGTTTTAAGAGTTAAACTTAGGTTGTACACCCAAGGTTACAATTGGCATGTGCTGGTTTTATAGGTGGGTGGGTATGTACCCTGAAATGTTTAGGGACTAGGAAGGGATTTTCTTGTGAGAAATTTGTGAGGGAGGTATATGTCCTTTTCCCATTGCGGGACCCTAACTTAACATGTAATGCTATGACACAGGGTTGTGAAATTATAGCTCTGGGGGGAAGAGGAGGAAGGAAACGCATTGTGTGACTAATTTTCTAGGTTTAACTTTCTCTTTGGTATAATGAGTTTGGGGTCTTAAGATTTTAATTTTCTTTTACAAGAGTAGTTAGGACACCTATCACCTCAAACATTTTTTATGTTAGGAGCATCCCAATTCTTCTATTTTGAACTATACAATAAATTGTTGTTAACTGTAGTCACCATATTATATTATTGAACACTAGATCTTATTCTTTCTATTTAACTGTACTTTTTTTTTTTTTTTGATACCAAGTCTTGCTCTGTTGCCCAGGCTGGAGTGTGGTGGTGCGATCTCAACTCACTGCAAGCTCTGCCTCCCGGGTTCACACCATTCTCCTGTCTCAGCCTCCTGAGTAGTTGGGACTACAGGCGCCTGCCACTACACCTGGCTAATTTTTTGTATTTTTAGTAGTAGAGACGGGGTTTCACCATGTTAGCCAGGATAGTCTTGATCTCCTGACCTCGTGATCTGCCCACCTTGGCCTCCCAAAGTGCTGGGATTACAGGCATGAGCCACTGTGCCAGGCTTAACTGTACTTTTGTACCCATTAACCAACCTCTCTTAATCCCCACCTCTCCTTCCCAGCCTCTGGCCACCACTAATCAAGTCTCTACTTCCATGAGAGTCACCCTTTTAGCTCTCACATGTGAAAGAGAACATATGGTATTTGTCTTTCTGTGCTTGGCTTATTTCACTTAACATAATGTCCTCCAGTTCCATCCATGTTGCTGTAAATGACAGGATTTCATTTTTTATAACTAAATAATATTCCATTGTGTATATGCATTGATGGACACTTAGGTTGATTTTTTTTGCCTTTGTTTATTGACTGTTTTGTAAGCATTTTGTTTCACAAAAATCTCCAGCTGAAGTTAATAATATGTGATATTGTGGAATATATATTTGGCCTTTGACCCCATTTCCCTGGTATACAACTCCTAAAATCCTTAGGACCTCCAAAGTAATGTCTGTTTGTGTGCTAGTGATTGATTGATGGCTGACAGCCCCTAGGTAGTTTCAGGATGTGAGTTGGTTACCTGAAAGACCAAGGCACCATTAGAGGGGTGGAATGTTCAGCCTCATCCCTATCTCTGGGGAGAGGAGAGATACTGAGGGTTAAATTGATCACTAGTGGCCAATGATTTAACCACTCATGCCTATGTAACGAAGCTTTCATAAAAAGCCCAAAAGCCCTGTGTTTGTAGAGCTTCGAGATAGCTGAACAAGTGGAGGTTTCTGGGGGTTGTGCCTGGGGTGGGCATGGAAACTTTGTGTCCCTTCCACCATAACTCGCCCTGTGCATCTCTTATATCTGGCTGTTCATTTGTATCCTTTGTAATATCCTTTATAATAAACTGGCAAGCATGTTTCTGGAGTTCTGTGACCACTCTAGCAAACTAATAGAACCCAGAGGGGATTGTGGGAACCCCAACTTGAAGCTTTTCGGTGAGATGTTCTGGATGCCCAGACTTGTGACTGGTGGGGCTGTGGGGTTTGTGGTACCGAGCTCTTAATCTTTGAGATCTAACACTATCTCCTGGTAGATAGTGTTGGAGTTGAATTAGAGGGCACCTGGCTACTCTCCACTGCAGAACTTATTTCTTGCTTGGTATGTGGGGAGAAACTCCCACACATTTGGTCACACAAGTCTTCCATGTTGATTGTTGTGGTGTGAGAGCAGAGGAAAAACAGTTTGAGTTTTTTACTCTTAGACAGCACAATGATTCTTCATAAAACTTTATGACTACACCAACGAGCATTGGCAAAGAACAAAAAAATTACTCAATTTCTTTCACCAGTTCCATAAACTGGCAGTGATTCATAGCATTTACACACATATTTGTAATGTTTTTAACAACTATATCCATGTCACCTTTTCATAGTCTGCTTTAGAAAGTCCTGCACAGTATTTTCTACTCAATTCTGCATCAATAGTATAGCTTCTTTTTAAATTAAAAACTTGTCCATTTTATTTTCAAAATGGAAGATAATTTTATTGTAATATAATCAAAACAGTAATAAATATTTCAGATTAATCATCAATTACAGTTTACATAGGTTATCACTAATTTGTGCTGTCTGCATTGAGGACTAAGCTCTGATTTTTTTTTTTTTAAATCTTGCCCAAATTCCTATCTAAGGGGTCTGAGGAATCATGCTCTATAAACCATACATTCTCATCAGATGGGTTTTATTTAACCCTGTATATCATGACTTACTTTCCAGTCTGACTCTCTGGCGTAACATGGAAGAGAATAAAAATATTTTACCCCAAAATGTGTTTCTCTGCTGTATCTTGAAATGGTCCTACAAAGCCATACCTTGTGGGAAAAATCCACATTCTATAGATAATCTACTTTCCCCTTGTTTTCCTTCCTTCCTTTCTAGATCCAGGAGATAATCAACTAAGAGCCAGGCACCCTTTTAGGTCTAATAATAAACAGTATAAAACCTGCTCTCTCTGAAGTCTGCTATCTGAGAGCGTCCTCTGCACAATAAAACTTGGTGCCTACAATCCTTTATCTTAACCAGAACATACATTTCCTTTCTATTGATCCCAGGTCTTCAGATAAACTCAACCAATTGTAAACCAGAAAACGTTTATAGCCTGGAACCCCACCCCACCCCCACCCTGCCTTGAGTTGTCCCGCTTTTCTGAACCAAACCAATGTATTTCTTAAATGTATTTGGTTGATGTCTCATGCCTCCCTAAAATATGTAAAACTAAGCTGTATCCCGACCACCTTGGCACATGTTCTCAGGGCCACCTGAGGGCTGTGTCTTGGGCCATGGTCACTCATATTTGGCTCAGAATAAATCTCTAAACATATTTTATACAGAGTTTGACTCTTTGTTAACAGCATGATATATTCAAATACACTATGATTTGCTTCTTTCATTTTAATGCTGCCTGGAGTAGACCATGATATGGATGTATTGTATGCTTTTAACTCCAACTGATGTGCTTTTAGATTGCTTCCACTCTATGCAACTACATAGAATGCTTCATTGCTGTTGTGTGCATTTTGAGTATTTTTCTAAGGTAGATTCTGAGACATAAAATTACCACAATTTTAGAAGATTTCCTACTCATGTAAAATATTAGTAGATACTCCCAGATCACCATCCAAAATGTCATTTTACACTCTCTTCAACGGTACAGAAGAGTACTCTTTCCCTTCTATCCTTATCCACTCTTGGAGTTTCCTTTTTTTATTTTTTTGAGGCAGGGTCTCTCGCTCTGTCACCCAGGCTAGAGTGCAGTGGCATGATCATGGCTTACTGCAGCCTTAATCTCTTGGGCTCAAGTGATCCTTCCACCTCAGGTTCCCAAATAGCTGGAACTACAGGCACATGCCACCACACCCGGATGATTTTTGTATTTTTTGTAGTCACAGGGTTTCTCCATGTTGCCCAGTCTGGTCTTGAACTCCTGTGCTCAAGCGATCCTTGGCCTCTCAAAACTGTGGGATTACCCATGTGCCACCGAGCCCAGCCTCACTCTTGGCATTTTAAGTCTTAAAAAATGTTGCCAATCTAGGAATGAAAATCATTTTTAGTATACATTTCCCTGATAACTAGTGAGATTGAACATTTTCTCATATTTTAGTAGTATTTTATTCTTAACATAATACCTGTATTTCTTCTGAAAATAACACAAATAATTATCTAAAGTATATACCCTGTGTTCTGTAATACCTGTATTTCTTCTGAAAAAAACAAAATAATTATCTAAATAAAGTATATACCCTGTGTTCTTTCTCTGGTTCTCTTTTAATATTCTAAAAGCTCAGAAAAGGCTAGAATGATTTTGAGTACCTGTGGTCCAGTCGTTGTTGGGGCAGGTCGATTTTTTTTGCATCTCTATGGACAAGAATCATTTGCATTACTGATTTCTACAATTTACAGAGCTATAAAACTGCTCAAAGACAGTAAAAGGTTAGAACTATTATGGAATCAAATTACTCAGTAGGGTATACCAGACAACACCTAGCATTCCATAGAACATCCAGCAATCTTTCACTGTTTTCTGAAAGATAATACGTTTAAAGCTTTTAACACATTGGCTCGCAATGAGAGCTCAGGAAATTTAATTTGCTTCTCCGTTGTTAAAAGAATGAAAAACAAGATAATTGAGAATTTATAGCATTTCTGTGGAAATACAGTTCCCTGGGTAGGTGCTGTATCTAGATTCACTTTTGATTTCATTGGGTCTTGCACAGTGCCTGGGAGTATTTATATATGTGGTCAGTAATTTAAAAAAATTTATTTTTCCCACCTCTTAATACTTTGCAGTTGTTCAGTAATAGTTTGATTGGATAGAACTATGTTCAAGTATGTTCTAATTTATTCCCCTATCTGGAAAAACATGTATATTGTGAGAAAATAGGTTTGTCTTGCTTACATTATTATGTATCACATATTTTCATACTGGGGTTAACAAATATATTCTAAGTACTGAAACTGGTGGCCTTGAAAATGGCTATACTAGCTGTTTCCTTTCATAGTCCAAATTGTGTGAATATAGCTAAATAAAAAATCTGGCTCTATTATAATAGCAAATGCGATTTCGTGTGTGGAGTCTTAAGGCGTGATTATACTGTTTCTCACCATGAATAGTGATTTTTTACACATGATAAGGCAGGCTAGCATATTCACATACATTACAGCTAGAATAATCCATTGCTCTAAAAACATGATTTTTACCTGATTTTAAGATTGAGTGTTATATAAAAATTTTTTCTTAACTGAAAAAAATATGCAGAGGCTAATGTAGACTGTAAAAGGAAGGAGAAGCTTAGCTTTACCGTGGAGTCTGGGTCTGGGTGTAACCTAACTAGCTAGGGGATATGCAATTCCTGATTGACAGCAGGTCCAGCATTATGCAGATTTTGTAAGGGAGAACACTCAGCTCAGAAACAGTGATGAGAGGCTCTGTTAGGAATTACTGCATTCACCACTCATATCTTTTAGTTTTCTGTCTACTGGATTTGCAAACAAATAGCACAAAACAGTTCCTCTTTTGTTTTTATTAAAGTGATACTGCAATGCAGTTCAGTCTGTCAGCTAGGCATACGTGTGAAATTTGATATTCTCACTAAATTAGCTAATTTTTAGCTGTGTTCCATGCTTATCTCTAGACCTTTGTGTATTAAATCCTGTCTCGAGCTGTTCCCTTTATACACAAGTGTGTTTTGCTTGTGCCTTCCTGTCTTCTTCAGTGAGAAGCTTTATGTAGGTCAGGCTTGGCTTAAGCAGATTTCCTGAACCTGCGTCAGCTTAAGCTGGAGGAATTTTAATAAACCCTCCCCTGTAGGCGTGGGCCTAAATGAGGCTAGCCTAGTTAAGCCTGATCTTTTTCTGTTTGTGAAAAGAGCTGAGCAGAGCTGAAGGCTGCATGGTGGTTTCAGAAACTGCCTACTTAATTTGAAAAGAACAATGGTAGGAAAGGCTAGATCTTCCAATTTTACCTTATCCGAAAAGCTTGATTTGCTAAAGCTTGTGAAGCCATATGTGAAAATTCTCGAAGAACACACTAATAAACATTCAGTAATAGTGGAAAAGAATAGATGTTGGGATATCATAGCAGTTAACTATAATGCAATTGGAGTAGACCGCCCTCCTCGAACAGCACAGGGCCTACGCACCCTTTACAAAAGGCTCAAAGAATATGCCAAACAGGAGCTATTGCAGCAAAAAGATACCCAATCAGATTTTAAAAGCAATATTTCTGAGCCAACCAAGAAAGTTATGGAGATGATTCCCCAGATTTCCAGTTTTTGCCTGGTAAGAGACAGGAACCACATACAAAGGTAAGCTTTATTTTGTTTTGTTATGGAAAATTATGGCGCCTCCTATCTATTGGGCTTTGGCTTAGTCGTGATAGAGATATGCATAATAAGCATCCCCACAACGGGAGCAATGAATAGTGTCTTTGTTTTGCATTTTTTAAAAAGAGAAAAGTGAGGCTATGAGGAATTTTTCTGTTGCATTTAAGCTACTTTTTACTGTCTTCCCCTCCCCCTTCCCTCCTGTAGTTTCTAAAAGTAAAGGTTAGGGAGGAATAAGTGGGATGAAATTTGTGACATCACTTCATAAACTTTTGAAGCTTTAAAATTAAATTATTTAGTTTGCTTCTGAGAGATACTTTTTTTCTCTTTTAATATTGCATTTCACTGGAATTTTCAATTTTATGTAAAATTTATATAGAGTTAGCAGTTTCTAGAGAAATGGAACCTTTGCTTTTTTATGAATTGTCATTGTCTACACTTACTGAATATGTGTTAATTAACAAATATAACTAAAATCAATAAGTAAACTTGTTAATGGCAGGATTGTGTATATGAAGACAGTTTAAATTATTTTTCTAACACATTTAAAATAAAGATGAACGCAACTAAAGGGAGTTAATGCCTAATTAGGGATGCAGTTTACTTAATAAAATTAAAAGTTTTTTTTTTGTTTTTATTCCTTAATGGTCTAGTTTCACTTTGATCTTGGATCATATAGGAAAGAGTAAGCTTTCTCTTACTGCTTTGCAAGGATATCAAATTATGAATTTTAAAATACCCCTAAGAGCAACTGGGTTATTTTAGAGTTAGAAACAATTTTTTGGTTAAACTTGTGTTCTATGTAACTATTTGCCTTGGAATTTTCAAAAGTATTATCTTGTCACTAATTCAGATTGTAACCTCTGGCAAAATATAAAAATGGCAGCTACATTCTTATTCTGAACCATTTAGAGTAATTTAAACAAATTGTAAACTCCTTGTTAGTTTGAGGAGCCTTTCACACAAAGCTTTACACAATGTGCTTTTCTATTGGTGGAAGAGGCATTATATAAGCAAATTATTGATTACTGTGAAATCCCTTTGAAATTAGGAGAGAAACAGAAAAAAACCACTTTGTAGCCAAATGCATATGTTATTTTGGTAATTTACTAGGAAAGTATTTTTGAGCCTAGCTTCTTAGCAGATACTACTTATTTCTACTGGATAGCACAGTAAAAAAATACCACCAGTGGGAATCCAGGACATGAATGCACAGTGGATTAATTCTTGGGGCCACTGGTTAAAATGTTCACTGTGATGACAAATGATGAAATCCCAATAGCTGGATATCCAGAAAAGTACACAGTAAAATTGTTTTATACAGTGCTACTTATGCAGAATTTTCTCCCCCTTGGACCATGGAGAAAAATGTTTTTTGCATTGCAGGTATAAAACTGTACCCTTTGGTTAGTAGGTATAGGTTTTTATAATTTGAAAACTACATGTAGAAACTGTAATTTTAGTTAGTTGCATATTTTCAAAATACAGTGAGTACAGAAAAGAAACTATAAAAATATACAAGTATCTGGTTACATTTTGACCATTTGTGTGTGTATGTTTACAATATTCACACACAAAAAAATCTTTTGGGATATCAACATTTCTCTGATAAAAATGAATTGATTTGTGCGTTTCTATACCTATGACTTAAATAATACCAATTTGTTAGATTTTAAAGGGAAGAATATGAGAAACATCCCTCTTAAATTCTTGTGTTATTGTGTCTACATTGACATTTTATCTGTGTTAGCTTTCTTTAATCTATATATTTAATGTGCTTATATTTATTTGATTGACATCATCCTTGAATCTTAATAATCTCAGAAGTTTATAATTATTCTATAATCTTAACTATACTTCTACATAAATATGCCTGTTAATCTTACCAAACTCTTCCTTTTTAATAAGGAAAATACAAGTGTTTGCTTTGTTTAAAATACTTAAAAATATATACCTGTTTTGTAAGGCTATTTATTTCGGTAACTCACATTGACTTATGTCTTTATTTTTACTTCTTCCTAATATCAGTTTTTATTTTGTGTTTTTGTAAACTGATCTTCAAAGTTCTGATTCTCAAGTCCTTCTCTGTCATTTTTGTGACCTGCTCTAAAGCTTTTTTTCTCCCTTTTTACATTGTTATGCCTTAGTTGTAATGTTTTAGCTAAAATGGAATGGAATGTTCCAGATATAAGGCGTATTTTTAATTTACTTGGGAGTATAATGTCTATGTTTATACTCTTATTTTACATACTAATTTGAAATAGTAATTATGTGATTTTAAAAACTTAATTTTCATATGCAATTTTAACCTTTTCCCATTCCAGGTTTTAGCAGAGCTATTAATAGAAGCAGAGCTTGCTACTTTGAATTACATTTATAATTAATTGTTTTGTTTTTGGAAATCATCAAATGACACAGAGACAAGAACAAAAATGAATTTATATAATCTACAAATAGTTTTTTTATTACATACTATGTATATGTTTCATTTTGTCTCTTAGATAAATATCTGATATTTCTGGCAATTTAATGCCATTAATAAGTAATGTATGAGTAGTTTTAATCTTTTTCTATGCATTCTACTTGAACTTGTTCCAGCATTTTAATCATCCATGTAGAATGTATTTTAATTATGTTTCTTATATGTAAAATCTTCTCTAAATAATATTAAATAAAATATTTCCATTAATGTTCAATAATCTAATTTCCCTTTATAACTTTTATTTTTAAATTAGGCAGAAGCATAAATTAAAAAAAAAAACCTCAAGGAGCAGATATTCTTAATTCACAGCTTCACGTTATACATAAAATTATGTTTAGAAAACATAATTTTAAGGTTTATTGCATTTATAATATCATAACTTGTTATATTAAAGTTTAAATTATGCTAAAGCTGTAGTTGTCTCCGTTAGGAATGCATAGTTGGTGGAAATTATGTGTAAATTTAATAAACCTTTAATATATCTGTATAGGCCATTAAAAATGTTTCATTAAAAAAATCATTTAGTTTGTTCTTTTCAGTCATTCAACACATAATGAGCACCTCCTAGGTTCTAAGTACAGTACCTACTAGGTACTGAGTATGCAGTTGTGGATTAAAACCGTTGCTCTTGTGAACTTTACCTGACCAGTGATTGAAAGACTTAAAGAGCAATTGAGTCATGCGGTTCAGGATAGGTAAAAGGGAAGTTTTTCCTAGCAGATAAAAGCATCTGAAATAAGAAAGGATAACCTCCAGTAGTTGAGCATATCCCTAAGCCATATACAATCTTTATGTTTTATTTTTTGGGCAGATGCAGAAATAGTACCTCCCATAGGTGGCCTTTCACTGTCCTCTTAAAAGTTATGGGCCTTGGTGGTTTTAAGATCAGTCCAGGAGAGCAGAAGCAGGAAGTCTAGGGCTAAGGTATGGGGATAATAAGACTGAGAATGCATTAAATGGCTCTTTACACCATTTGAAAACCTTAGGGTTGTGGGAAAGATTGAGGTCTGTTTGACAACATTAAAACTGACTTTTCTTTGTTGTTTTCTTCATTGGCCTTCTATAATATTTGTAATTTCCTGCCCCTTAAAAGTACAATTTTAAAGTTAAGGATGGGGGAGATCTTTAAGTATATATTATTGAAATCCCAATCTTAGTCACTTTAATGTATTTCAAGTGTTAAGATTTTTTTTTGTTTTGTAACTTTATAGTTTTAAAGCTTCACAGTTTAATGTATATTAAATATAAAATTATGCTATAAATATACTCTTTTTTCATTTGATTTACATATTATAATGCTTTTTTGTGTGCTATAGTGCAAACTTGGATGAGGAGGCACAGGCTGGTACCAGTTCACTACAGGTAATGTTGGATCACCATCCTGTTGCTATTACAGTGGAGGTGAAGCAAGAAGAAGACATTAAACCACCTCCTCCACTGGTTTTAAATTCTCAACAGAGTGATACTTTAGAGCAAAGAGAAGAACATGAATTAGTACATGTTATGGAAAGATCCTTGTCGCCTTCACTTTCCTCTGTTGATATGAGAATGACATCGTCTCCATCTTCTATTCCAAGGAGAGATGATTTTTTTCGGCATGAGAGTGGTGAACACTTTAGGTCACTATTAGGGTATGATCCTCAGATCCTGCAAATGTTGAAAGAGGAGCATCAGATAATTTTAGAAAATCAAAAAAATTTTGGATTGTATGTTCAGGAGAAGAGGGATGGATTGAAAAGAAGGCAGCAGCTAGAGGAAGAGCTACTAAGAGCAAAAATTGAAGTGGAGAAGCTGAAAGCAATTCGCTTACGGCATGATCTACCTGAATATAACAGTCTTTAAGTTTTTTTTTCAATCTTGCAATTTGATAATTTTGATTTTGGCCAAATTACTTTAATTTGGGAATATCCTGAAACAAAATGCACGTTCTTGAAAAATGTTAATCTCTATTATGGAAAAACTTTTTTGATATAATTTTCTAATTATTTTCTTTTGAGATATTAAAATTTACTGGTTGGTTGGCATGGTTATAGTTTTTATTGTCTTCTTTTTTTTTTCCCCTACGTTTAATTGTTGACCTTACAAAAGATGTTTTATTCTGATCACTAAGATATACACAAATACATAAACAAACACATATTCTTTCAAAGTTCTGAGTCTTTTTTTTTTTTTTTTAACATTTTTAGTTAGAACTTTGAAAGCTATAATTAGAGATTTTTAAGTCAGTCTAATTTAGGAGCTATACTAACCTAATACCAAGAAGCTTGTCTGTATGACATTGGTTTTTATGCTTTTATCTTTTGAAGGAGTAAATCCTAGGATTTTAGAGATGGAAAATATTTGGAGAACACTTTTTTCCATCTCTGCAGTTTAGGGGTAATGAAACAGGTCCAGGGAGAACTCAATGACTTACTTAGGGTAACAAAGCTATTTATGGCAGAGCAGAGACCAGCACTCAGTTTTTCTTTGTGTAATTTCCTTCCCTCTATTCGATAGAAGTAAATATCCACTAAAAATATTCTCTAGATTTAAATATTAGAAGCATTTGTTTCATTAAAATTGCCTTTAAAGATTGTTAGGTTGTGAAATCAGGATAATTATATCAATTACCCCATTCTCTCTCTATTTTTGTTCCAGCAAAATAGATAAGGTATTCCACTGAAGCTATTATATATTTTGGCTGTGTGATTTAAAGACATGTCTTAATTCATTTTAAATGTCCTGTTCTGGAAAAAATTTCTTTCATGGTAAAAATCAGAATGAATAAAATTAAAATTTTATTTTTTAATAAGTATTGTTATTTTAGTATTCGTGGAAATAAAACCTCAATTCTTAAAGCATACATATTAAATTTATATTAAATCTCTAATATGTATGTTACTTAAGAATTTCTATTTTTTGCTGGGGCTTTGTTGAGAAAAGATTTTTAAGCCAAGTTTTAGAATGGAGTGGGTGGAATTTCAGCAGTGAAGGGGACCATGGATGTTTGAAGCCAGAGTGAGAAGCTGGAAAAAAGAGGAATGGGAAAAAGTGGATTGAGTGTATAAGCACAAATGCGGTGGTGAGCCAGTAATTTTAAGTGAATGTAGAGAGAGTCAGTTTGGGCTGTGGTATCCTGGACTAGGAAGGACATCTCCCTGGACTAGGTAGGGCAGCTGCTGTTTAGCTCCAGCAGAATTTTCACATGTGGGAATAAACCAGAAATCTGTATTTTTAATGCAGAATTTTCCAATTTAAAAATGTTTGCAAATAACACAAAATGCTTTTAAAACATTATACAGACAACATGTGAGTGGGCCTCATTGAGCCATTGGGCTTCCAGTTTGTGGCCTTTGGAGTAGAGCAATGGTTTTCCAAGTATGGGTCCTGACCTGCCGCATCGGCATCACTTGAGAGCTTGTTAGAAATGTAAATCCAATTCCAACTGAATTAGAAACCCTGGGGGTGGGGTCAGCAATCTCTTTTAATAACCCGCTAGAGATTCTGATGCATGCTAAAGTTTGAGAACCAGTGAAACAGAGTATTTTGGAACCTCACTTGGTGCCCAAATCATGCTAGTCTCAAAATTTTTGTTAAAGAGTAGTTGAAAGTGAACTGAAGGATATAAATTTGGGTGATGGTTGGTACCAGATTATGAATTACATTAAATACATTTTTTTTTTTTTTTGAGATAGAGTCTTGCTTTGTCGCCTAGGTTGGAGTGCAGTGGCACGATCTTGGCTCACTGCAATCTCTGTCTCCCAGTTTCAAGCGATTCTCCTCCCTCAGCTTCCCAAGTAGCTGGGACTACAGGCGCCCCACCATGCCCGGCTAATTTTTTTGTGTTTTTAGTAGAGACAGGGTTTCACCGTATCAGCCAGGATGTTCTGGATCTCCTGATCTCGTGATCTGCCCGCCTCTCAAAGTGCTGGGATTACAGGCGTGAGCCACCATGCCCAGCCTAAATACTATTTTTAATGAGTCAGACTTAATGTACAATGTGAAGCCATTGAATGCTTTGAATTAGGGGAGTAATTTGATTATAGTTGTGATTTAGGAGGAGTGGCGTTTAGGGACAGGCATTGTATTAAGAACTTAAATCAGAAATTTAAGTTATGGCTCTAGAAATAGAAAAAAATGAAGTCTTTAAGGTACTATTTTAGTATGTTGACTGCTTAATTTCATTGGTTGGATTAAAAAGAGTGTTTTATAGCTGGTAGAGTTAACTGTTTTAATTATAAAGATGCCCTGAATATATAATATGTTATATCCTTTTGACAATGTTACCTTTTCTCCTTAATCTGTGCTATGACTTTTCTTTGAGTCTATTCAATCTTGTAATTCTTAATTTGAGGTAATGTTTCCCAGTATAATTCTACTAAATACATCTTGGCAGTAGTAAGCTTTATTTTTTTAAATTATTGAAAGCACATATATGAGATGTAATTCACTTTACAGTTTCAGCATGCTACTAAGAATTGATAGTGAATGTTCAATTTGAATGTTGGCTTTTACAGCAAATCAGAGTTTTCCCAAGTGTGTTCTGTGGAACATTAATTCTGTGAGATGTTTCTAGAAAAGAGATCTGTGTTCAAAAAAGATTTTTTTTTTTTGGTGGTTAGGTTCTAAAATAATTGTGGAAGGAAAAAATTATATATATACAAGGTAGCCCTTGAAAATTCCTTTGCTGCCAATAAAATAGCATAAACATAGTCTGCTACAGTCATATTTTTCTCCAGCATTGTTTAAGATTGCTTTTTCTTTAGTGTGTTAGGTGACACAATTCATTAGCATTTAGGGGCTGTATACAATAAGAAACTTATTTTAACGTATTTTTAAACACCAGAATCACACTCTGAGTTTACTGCAGCAACTTTTCCAAGTCAATCTTATTTTTCTCCAAGTCAATCTTGTTTACTTTTAATTTGCAAAAGTTTAAATGCATATAATTCTGCTCATTGTCTACCTCCTCTTGTACAACCATGATTAACATAGTATGGTTTATGAGAATTCCTGTATAAAGAAAATTATTTATTTGACCATAGAATCCTTTTTGGAGGCTATTATCTTACAGAGTATCTTAGGGTAATTTGGAACCAAACCTTTTTTTTTCTTCTTTTTTATATTGAGACTTTTTTGAGTTTGGGGACTGCTTACCAACTAACATTAGCAGTTTTTGTTGAGGACAAGTTTCATTAAGGGGAATATATAGGAGCAAGTTTGCTAGTACAATGGAATATACACTTGGCTCTCTATCTGCAGGTTTCACATCTGCACATTGAACCACTGTGGATTGAAAATATTGAGGCAAAAAAATAAATAACAATACAATAAAAGTAATACGAAATTTAAAAATACAGTATAACTGAGGTAGGAGTTGGGCTAAGCCCCAGTTTTGGGGCTCACTTGTCCTATATCCTAACAACTATTTACATAGTAGTTACATTTGTATTAGGCATTGTAAGTAATCTAGAGATGATTTAAAGTATATGGAAGGATGTGTGTAAATTGTATGTGAATACAAACATTTTATATAAGGGACTTGAGTATCTGTGGATCTTGATGGGGTAGGGGGTGTCCTGAAACCAATCCCCCTTGGATACTGAGGGATGACTATACACTTAAGCCACCAAACATCCTGCATACCATAGACAATTGTTTGGGGGCCATGAGTTTTCATTACAAAATGTAATGCTGGGAGAACATAGAGAAGAGTGATTTTGTTTTTTAAATGTAGACTTGATTCTGTAGAAATATACTACATTTGAGAAATATACTAAGTAAATAGATTATTTCATCCAATACATTCGTAATTTAGATAGTGGATAGCCACTTTCCTATCTTTCTCCTATCCATATGAATGTAAATGGATATGTTGTTACAACTTAAGATTTTCTAAACTAGCTGTGATTTATAATGACATCCTGAGAAAAGTCAATGAAACTCATTTCCAATGAATACCAGATTTCTTAAAATGGTCAAGTATTTTTCTTTTTTGTATGATGAGATATCAACTTGGTGTTATTTCATTTTTTTTTTAAGGAGTCACTCTACCCTGTTCTATGTTTACTTATGTGAAAATGTTTAAAATACGAGTTTTTTTTTTTAATGTGCCTTCTTTTAGAGTGATGTCAACTTTTAAATACACATGTTTAAATAACTTAGAGTGTAATAAATTGTGTTTAATATATACTGTAGATAATGATGGTTAAATGCTTTGTTAACACATGTTCTTTTAAATACAAGATAATGCTTTGTACTGATTTGTGTACTTTTTTTGTGTGCCGTTAAGACAAATAATTCAGTACTGTAGAGGTAAAATTTTTTGATGAGGTATAATTGAAATACATTATTTAGATGATTATGTTGTAATAGATGGCCAATGTACCATATCTAAATATCACATTTCATTTCTTTTTTCAAATGTTAAGAGCCACAACTTCTCAAAATCACATATTTGACAGTGAATTTGATTGTTAATACTTAAAAATAATTAGACGACATATGGTTGCCTACTTAAACAAGAGTAAGTTCTTAGAATATGCTACCTAATTAAACATTAACAGTCAAGCAAAATCTTTGTATACGATTTTGAGAAATTGTTCAATATATTTTTATATATCTTTTATATTGATTAAAGCTAGTAGTTATAATTTGAACATATTATTTATTTTTAGTTTTTATTTGCTTTGTAATAGTGGAAAGCAAAATAAATGAGTAAATAAAAATAAAAATAAAAATATCGCTCATATCAGTCCAGACAACTTAAAGGATATATCATTGTAATTCCACTTTGCTAGCAGGTCTTTTTTGTTTTAAAGTTTATGTGTGTCAAGCCTGTAATCCCAAGACACATTAAAGTGGTAAAAACAAAATTTATTCAGTAACTACTGGCAATAGGGGAAAGAGCTGAGCTCCATGATTTGTGCAGTGGTGACTGGGCCTTTTAAAGGGAGAATGAGGGAGTATGGAAAGTGGAG
>NW_022319113.1:0-4585 GCF_002776525.5 Piliocolobus tephrosceles
TTAGGCTTGAATATGGAGATAATGCTGAAAAGTACAAGGACTTACTACCTGATTATGCAAAAACTGCTGACAATGCAACTAAAAATGCAGAACTGTTGATCAATTTGGACGTAAATAATCCTGATGTTAAGGCTGGTGTGAAGGGTAACCTGCTTCAGATTCAATGTCATGACGATTACCTGGTAATGCTTAAGGCAATTCGAATTTTGGCTCAGGAGCACCTGACACAGGGTGCAGTTGCTAAGGCAAATCAAACAAAAGAGGGTTTGCCTGTTGCTTTAAACAAAATATTATTGGTTTTGATGCAGGAGATGCAGTTCTTAATGCAGCTGCTCAAATTCTGCAATTGTTGCATATAGAAGAGCTCAGAGAGCTACAGACAAAAATTAATGAAGCCATAGTAGCTGTTCAGACAATTATTGCTGATCCAAGGACAGACCACAGATTGGGAGAAGTTGGAAGATGAACACTTTAGGACTTCAGCTTCTCTCCTATTTAGCACAACTGGGAACCATGTACACTTCTGGCATGTTTGGAAATCAAACGTCACATTTTTGGGGGAGGAATCCCAGAAAAGTGACTATGTTCTCGTGCTTTTTTCTCTAATAAAGTTTAGGAAAGTAGGAAAAAAAAGAGCAGAGCTGCTGCAGGCCGGGTCCACCTTCACTCAGGGTACCTCTGTGGTTACCAGATGTCAATCATGGAAAATGACCCAGGCACCTTGAGGGTGGGAAAGAAGAGAAGAGCAATACTGAAAAGGTTTCCCCGTGCCACACCTACTCGCAGGTGTCTTGGCAAGGAATCCAGGAGCAAATGCCTTCAAAACGCCAAGGTAATTCCATCTCCACCACCATCCTCATTAGTAAATTGAAATCCAAGACGATGGCTTTCATGTCACCTCACTTGCCAAGATACAATTAAAACGTGTTAAGGCAGGTTGTCAAAATGATACCAGTGGCCAAAACATACAAAGAGCCTCGGCTTCCATAGCCACCATTCTTGGCGGCCAAGCACAAGAAACAGCAGCTGAGACGCCTCAAACTTGACATGCGCATTTTTCAAAATTAAAACTACGCATCCGGCCGGGCTTGATGGCTCACGCCTGTAATCCCAGCACTTTGGGAGGCCAAGGCGGGCGGATCATGAGGTCAAGAGATGGAGAGCATCCTGGCCAACATGGTGAAACCCCGCCTCTCCTAAAAATACAAAAATTAGCCGGGTGCCGTGGCGCGCCGATGTAGTCTCACCTACTCAGGAGGCTGAGGCAGAAAATCATTTGAACCCGGGAGGTGGAGGTTGCAGTGAGCAGAGATCATGCCACTGCACTCCAGCCTTGCGACAGAGTGAGACTCTGTATCTAAATAAATAAATAGTAAAACTATGTCTGCAAATTTTTAAAAAAGGGGTTAAATAGGCAATCTTCCCATTTAGAAACATTTACAAATTCAAGTTTAATGGTCAACTAAACTTATACTGAACTTAAAAGCTGCAACGTTTTCTAACGGTTTTCTAGTGAATTGCTGGGATTTGGGCACTGATCACTGGATCTGACAAAGACATACATTGAACCCCTCCACTGTTGCTCCTCCTCAGAAGGATCATCCTCAGAGCTTCTGCTAAGTAATGTCCTAAGCCAACTACTTAGTGCTTACATAGCAAGAGTCTTGGCCATCAGGAAATAAAGTTGTCTTTTAACAAGGGTTTGGCAGGGGCAGCACTTAACAGTCACTCCCTAGATAGCTCTTACTGCTGATGCTTGTTTAGTAGACAGTGATTTATAAGAAAAGAAAAAGTATTTGGTCAACGAAGCAAATGCATAGACTCAAATAATATCATCCAACTTTGAAAACACTACCACAATAGAAAGTTAAAAATTACCCAGTGCAGAGATATGTCACATTCACCTTTGTATCTTTAGCGCCCTGTACACTGAAACAGAAGTAGAAGCCAATGAATGAATGAATGATTTTTGAGCATCTATATTATGTACATTGTGTTTTAGAATATCCAAACATAATCCTTGCCACTTACAGTTGGGAAGAAAAAACGTAAGTGAAAAGCTAAACACAGGAAAAGTAAAAGTTAAGACAATGTTAAATGAGATGATATATCAATAGGCAGAAATAATAAATATAGTAATTGTCATTTATGAATGCCTACCAACCACTTGCGCTGAAGATACTCAATGCACCCAGCTCTGCAGGGTAGGTCTTATTTATCCCTATCTTAAAGATTAGGATATCTATAATCATGGAGATTAATTTGCCCAAAATCACGCAGCTAGAGAGTGTCTGATTCTAAAGCTCAAATTGTTTTGATCAATTCATGATGTCTCCATCTCACAATTCTGTCTATTGAAAACTAATTCTACCACAGAAATTTTAAAAATGGAAAGACCACGTTGACTTGGGTGACTGGGAAACAGGCTATGAACGTATTGGGATTTGAACAATTTGGAATATCCAAGAAACAAAAGTCTTTCTATCAGAGTAGAGGCAGAATTGATTTTTAGTGTCACTAATTAGAAATCATAAAACATTAAGAAGAAATTAGTTTGAGAGTTCTATCTGTAGGTGTAAAATTAGTAGAAAAACAGTATTTCTTGGAACTAATTTTTGGTTTCTGATGTGAAACTTAGAATCTTAGACTCAATCTCTAAAATAAAATAGCATATGGTCTGTCTTAAGCTCTTTTTCAAATATGATTACAAAAAACTGAAAATATCTTCTGTTGATCAGCAAATGAAAGGCCACTAATTCTTTTTTTTTTTTTTTTTTATTATACTTTAAGTTCTAGGGTACATGTGCATAACGTGCAGGTTTGTTACATATGTATACATGTGCCATGTTGGTGTGCTGCACCCATCAACTCGTCAGCACCCATCAATTCATCATTTATATCAGGTATAACTCCCCAATGCAATCCCTCCCCCCTCCCCCCTCCCCATGACAGGCCCCATTGTGTGATGTTCCCCTTCCCGAGTCCAAGTGAGCTCATTGTTCAGTTCCCACCTATGAGTGAGAACATGCGGTGTTTGGTTTTCTCTTCTTGTGATAGTTTGCTAAGAATGATGGTTTCCAGCTGTGTCCATGTCCCTACAAAGGACGCAAACTCATCCTTTTTTATGGCTGCATAGTATTCCATGGTGTATATGTGCCACATTTTCTTAATCCAGTCTGTCACTGATGGACATTTGGGTTGATTCCAAGTCTTTGCTATTGTGAATAGTGCCGCAATAAACATACGTGTGCATGTGTCTTTGTAGTAGAATAATTTATAATCCTTTGGGTATATACCCAGTAGTGGGATGGCTGGGTCATATGGTACATCTAGTTCTAGATCTTTGAGGAATTGCCATACTGTTTTCCATAATGGTTGAACTAGTTTACAATCCCACCAACAGTGTAAAAGTGTTCCTATTTCTCCACATCCTCTCCAACACCTGTTGTTTCCTGATTTTTTAATGATTGCCATTCTAACTGGTGTGAGATGGTATCTCATTGTGGTTTTGATTTGCATTTCTCTGATGGCCAGTGATGATGAGCATTTTTTCATGTGTCTGTTGGCTGTATGAATGTCTTCTTTTGAGAAATGTCTGTTCATATCCTTTCCCCACTTTTTGATGGGGTTGTTTGTTTTTTTCTTGTATATTTGTTTGAGTTCTTTGTAGATTCTGGAAATTAGCCCTTTGTCAGATGAGTAGATTGCAAAAATTTTCTCCCCACTAATTCTTTTTACATTCACACTTGGTCAAAGCCCTATCTAAGTTCTTGAGAGCCTGCCAGCAGTAATAGTTTCCAAGAATTCAAAATCTTGGAAAAGTTCATTCAATAGATTTTGTTAACACAAGACACTGGTTTTGGGACATAAGTGCACTGGCAAAACTGGCCTAGGATAGAGCTACATCCTCATTTCTGTACGACATCCATGACCAAGGAAGGCAGACCCTGGCTGCCTTCACCACTAATCCCTCACTGCAGCCCTCTTCCTTGTGCTCTGCAGTGTCTGTAGATCTTCACTCAGCTTTCCTTCACTCTTTTGTAACTTTCTCCCTTGCAATTGCTCTTGGTGTATATTTTAATTTGATTAAATCAGCATAAACACTTAAAAACAAAAACATAAAAACAACCAATAGCCCTCATCATCCTAGTGAGGTCTCTAGCTATAATTTAAATGTCTGACTTTTGTGTTTTGAGGAAAAGGAAAGAAAAAGCTCTATCTAATTACCTATCTATCTACATCTAATAGAAATGCTCTTACACCTATTGAAATAGAAGATTTGGGATCTAAAATGTGAATGTCATCTAAGATAGATTCATACTGTTGAGATTTTAACTGTAAGTTCTGTAATTAATAGATTATGGCAGATCATGTCCATCATGTCTGGGAAAATCCTATGCAAAGAAAAAGAGTTATATAAACCTTTATTTTACTTATTCTTTTCATCTCTCAAGGAGATTGCTGTTTCAAAAATGCTTTCAAATTTTAATAAACTACCAACAGAGTCCAACTTCTGAGTGTTACTAGGAAAATTAATCCTCAATTGCAAGCAAATCTCTTAATAAAAGGATCATAAGTAGTAATT
>NW_022319114.1:0-4585 GCF_002776525.5 Piliocolobus tephrosceles
AATTACTACTTATGATCCTTTTATTAAGAGATTTGCTTGCAATTGAGGATTAATTTTCCTAGTAACACTCAGAAGTTGGACTCTGTTGGTAGTTTATTAAAATTTGAAAGCATTTTTGAAACAGCAATCTCCTTGAGAGATGAAAAGAATAAGTAAAATAAAGGTTTATATAACTCTTTTTCTTTGCATAGGATTTTCCCAGACATGATGGACATGATCTGCCATAATCTATTAATTACAGAACTTACAGTTAAAATCTCAACAGTATGAATCTATCTTAGATGACATTCACATTTTAGATCCCAAATCTTCTATTTCAATAGGTGTAAGAGCATTTCTATTAGATGTAGATAGATAGGTAATTAGATAGAGCTTTTTCTTTCCTTTTCCTCAAAACACAAAAGTCAGACATTTAAATTATAGCTAGAGACCTCACTAGGATGATGAGGGCTATTGGTTGTTTTTATGTTTTTGTTTTTAAGTGTTTATGCTGATTTAATCAAATTAAAATATACACCAAGAGCAATTGCAAGGGAGAAAGTTACAAAAGAGTGAAGGAAAGCTGAGTGAAGATCTACAGACACTGCAGAGCACAAGGAAGAGGGCTGCAGTGAGGGATTAGTGGTGAAGGCAGCCAGGGTCTGCCTTCCTTGGTCATGGATGTCGTACAGAAATGAGGATGTAGCTCTATCCTAGGCCAGTTTTGCCAGTGCACTTATGTCCCAAAACCAGTGTCTTGTGTTAACAAAATCTATTGAATGAACTTTTCCAAGATTTTGAATTCTTGGAAACTATTACTGCTGGCAGGCTCTCAAGAACTTAGATAGGGCTTTGACCAAGTGTGAATGTAAAAAGAATTAGTGGGGAGAAAATTTTTGCAATCTACTCATCTGACAAAGGGCTAATTTCCAGAATCTACAAAGAACTCAAACAAATATACAAGAAAAAAACAAACAACCCCATCAAAAAGTGGGGAAAGGATATGAACAGACATTTCTCAAAAGAAGACATTCATACAGCCAACAGACACATGAAAAAATGCTCATCATCACTGGCCATCAGAGAAATGCAAATCAAAACCACAATGAGATACCATCTCACACCAGTTAGAATGGCAATCATTAAAAAATCAGGAAACAACAGGTGTTGGAGAGGATGTGGAGAAATAGGAACACTTTTACACTGTTGGTGGGATTGTAAACTAGTTCAACCATTATGGAAAACAGTATGGCAATTCCTCAAAGATCTAGAACTAGATGTACCATATGACCCAGCCATCCCACTACTGGGTATATACCCAAAGGATTATAAATTATTCTACTACAAAGACACATGCACACGTATGTTTATTGCGGCACTATTCACAATAGCAAAGACTTGGAATCAACCCAAATGTCCATCAGTGACAGACTGGATTAAGAAAATGTGGCACATATACACCATGGAATACTATGCAGCCATAAAAAAGGATGAGTTTGCGTCCTTTGTAGGGACATGGACACAGCTGGAAACCATCATTCTTAGCAAACTATCACAAGAAGAGAAAACCAAACACCGCATGTTCTCACTCATAGGTGGGAACTGAACAATGAGCTCACTTGGACTCGGGAAGGGGAACATCACACAATGGGGCCTGTCATGGGGAGGGGGGAGGGGGGAGGGATTGCATTGGGGAGTTATACCTGATATAAATGATGAATTGATGGGTGCTGACGAGTTGATGGGTGCAGCACACCAACATGGCACATGTATACATATGTAACAAACCTGCACGTTATGCACATGTACCCTAGAACTTAAAGTATAATAAAAAAAAAAAAAAAAAAGAATTAGTGGCCTTTCATTTGCTGATCAACAGAAGATATTTTCAGTTTTTTGTAATCATATTTGAAAAAGAGCTTAAGACAGACCATATGCTATTTTATTTTAGAGATTGAGTCTAAGATTCTAAGTTTCACATCAGAAACCAAAAATTAGTTCCAAGAAATACTGTTTTTCTACTAATTTTACACCTACAGATAGAACTCTCAAACTAATTTCTTCTTAATGTTTTATGATTTCTAATTAGTGACACTAAAAATCAATTCTGCCTCTACTCTGATAGAAAGACTTTTGTTTCTTGGATATTCCAAATTGTTCAAATCCCAATACGTTCATAGCCTGTTTCCCAGTCACCCAAGTCAACGTGGTCTTTCCATTTTTAAAATTTCTGTGGTAGAATTAGTTTTCAATAGACAGAATTGTGAGATGGAGACATCATGAATTGATCAAAACAATTTGAGCTTTAGAATCAGACACTCTCTAGCTGCGTGATTTTGGGCAAATTAATCTCCATGATTATAGATATCCTAATCTTTAAGATAGGGATAAATAAGACCTACCCTGCAGAGCTGGGTGCATTGAGTATCTTCAGCGCAAGTGGTTGGTAGGCATTCATAAATGACAATTACTATATTTATTATTTCTGCCTATTGATATATCATCTCATTTAACATTGTCTTAACTTTTACTTTTCCTGTGTTTAGCTTTTCACTTACGTTTTTTCTTCCCAACTGTAAGTGGCAAGGATTATGTTTGGATATTCTAAAACACAATGTACATAATATAGATGCTCAAAAATCATTCATTCATTCATTGGCTTCTACTTCTGTTTCAGTGTACAGGGCGCTAAAGATACAAAGGTGAATGTGACATATCTCTGCACTGGGTAATTTTTAACTTTCTATTGTGGTAGTGTTTTCAAAGTTGGATGATATTATTTGAGTCTATGCATTTGCTTCGTTGACCAAATACTTTTTCTTTTCTTATAAATCACTGTCTACTAAACAAGCATCAGCAGTAAGAGCTATCTAGGGAGTGACTGTTAAGTGCTGCCCCTGCCAAACCCTTGTTAAAAGACAACTTTATTTCCTGATGGCCAAGACTCTTGCTATGTAAGCACTAAGTAGTTGGCTTAGGACATTACTTAGCAGAAGCTCTGAGGATGATCCTTCTGAGGAGGAGCAACAGTGGAGGGGTTCAATGTATGTCTTTGTCAGATCCAGTGATCAGTGCCCAAATCCCAGCAATTCACTAGAAAACCGTTAGAAAACGTTGCAGCTTTTAAGTTCAGTATAAGTTTAGTTGACCATTAAACTTGAATTTGTAAATGTTTCTAAATGGGAAGATTGCCTATTTAACCCCTTTTTTAAAAATTTGCAGACATAGTTTTACTATTTATTTATTTAGATACAGAGTCTCACTCTGTCGCAAGGCTGGAGTGCAGTGGCATGATCTCTGCTCACTGCAACCTCCACCTCCCGGGTTCAAATGATTTTCTGCCTCAGCCTCCTGAGTAGGTGAGACTACATCGGCGCGCCACGGCACCCGGCTAATTTTTGTATTTTTAGGAGAGGCGGGGTTTCACCATGTTGGCCAGGATGCTCTCCATCTCTTGACCTCATGATCCGCCCGCCTTGGCCTCCCAAAGTGCTGGGATTACAGGCGTGAGCCATCAAGCCCGGCCGGATGCGTAGTTTTAATTTTGAAAAATGCGCATGTCAAGTTTGAGGCGTCTCAGCTGCTGTTTCTTGTGCTTGGCCGCCAAGAATGGTGGCTATGGAAGCCGAGGCTCTTTGTATGTTTTGGCCACTGGTATCATTTTGACAACCTGCCTTAACACGTTTTAATTGTATCTTGGCAAGTGAGGTGACATGAAAGCCATCGTCTTGGATTTCAATTTACTAATGAGGATGGTGGTGGAGATGGAATTACCTTGGCGTTTTGAAGGCATTTGCTCCTGGATTCCTTGCCAAGACACCTGCGAGTAGGTGTGGCACGGGGAAACCTTTTCAGTATTGCTCTTCTCTTCTTTCCCACCCTCAAGGTGCCTGGGTCATTTTCCATGATTGACATCTGGTAACCACAGAGGTACCCTGAGTGAAGGTGGACCCGGCCTGCAGCAGCTCTGCTCTTTTTTTTCCTACTTTCCTAAACTTTATTAGAGAAAAAAGCACGAGAACATAGTCACTTTTCTGGGATTCCTCCCCCAAAAATGTGACGTTTGATTTCCAAACATGCCAGAAGTGTACATGGTTCCCAGTTGTGCTAAATAGGAGAGAAGCTGAAGTCCTAAAGTGTTCATCTTCCAACTTCTCCCAATCTGTGGTCTGTCCTTGGATCAGCAATAATTGTCTGAACAGCTACTATGGCTTCATTAATTTTTGTCTGTAGCTCTCTGAGCTCTTCTATATGCAACAATTGCAGAATTTGAGCAGCTGCATTAAGAACTGCATCTCCTGCATCAAAACCAATAATATTTTGTTTAAAGCAACAGGCAAACCCTCTTTTGTTTGATTTGCCTTAGCAACTGCACCCTGTGTCAGGTGCTCCTGAGCCAAAATTCGAATTGCCTTAAGCATTACCAGGTAATCGTCATGACATTGAATCTGAAGCAGGTTACCCTTCACACCAGCCTTAACATCAGGATTATTTACGTCCAAATTGATCAACAGTTCTGCATTTTTAGTTGCATTGTCAGCAGTTTTTGCATAATCAGGTAGTAAGTCCTTGTACTTTTCAGCATTATCTCCATATTCAAGCCTAA
>NW_022319115.1:0-4078 GCF_002776525.5 Piliocolobus tephrosceles
CCTATTTTCTAGCTACTCCCCTATCGTTTAGATGGTAAAGATAATTACCAATAAATACTAAGGGAACTCAGAGGCCGGCGCCAGTGTGGGTCCTCTGAAAACACAGCACTGGTCCCCTGGGTCCCGCTTTTCTTTCTCTATACTTTGTCTCTGTGTATTATTTCCTTTTCTCAAGTCTCTCGTCCCACCTAACGAGAAGCACCCACAGGTGTGGAGGGGCAGGCCACCCCTTCATCTGGCGTCCAACGTGGAGGCTTTTTGCTAAGGTGAAGGTACGCTGGAGCGTGGTCATTGAGGACAAGTCGACGAGAGACTCCCGAGTACTCTACAGTCAGCCTTGCGGTAAGCTTGTGCGCTCGGAAGAACCTAGGGTAACAATGGGACAAACTAAAAGTAGATATGCCTCTTATCGCAGCTTTATAAAAATTCTCTTAAAAAGAGGGGGAGTTAAAGTGTCTACCAAAAATCTAAATACGCTCTTTCAAACAATAGAACAGTTTTGTCCATGGTTTCCAGAACAGGGAACTTTAGATCTAAAAGATTGGGAAAAAATTGGCAAAGAATTAAAACAAGCAAGTAGGGAAGGTAAAATCATCCCACTTACAGTATGGAATGATTGGGTCATTATTAAAGTAGCTTTAGAACCATTGCAAACAGAAGAAGATAGCATTCCAGTTTCTGATGTCCCTAAAAGCTGTGCAGTAGATTGTGAAAAAGAGGCAGGGATAGAATCCCGGAAAGGAAAAGAAAGTTCACACTGTAAATGTGTAGCAGAGCCGGTAATGGCTCGGTCAACGCAAAATGTTGACAATAATCAATTACAGGAGGTAATACATCCTGAAACGTTAAAATTAGAGGAAAAAGATCCAGAATTAGCAGAGCCATCAGAGTCTAAACCACGATGGCCAACACCTCTTACAGCAGCTCAGATGCCTGCAAACTTAGAACCTCAAATGCAGGTTAAACAAGTACAAACTCCAAAAGAAGATCAAATAGAGAAAGATAGAGTCTCTGCCATGGAAATGCCAATCCAAATACAATGTCCACAATATCAACAGGTGGAAAATAAGATCCAGCCGCCAGTAGCCTATCAATACTGGCTGCCAGCTGAACTGCAGTATCTGCAGCCCCCAGAAAATCTGTATGGACAGCCAGGAACATTTCGAGTGCCACAGGGCAGGGCGCCATATCCTCAGCCGCCCACCATGAGACTTAATCCTACAGCACCGCCTAGTACACAGGGTAGTGCAATACATAAAATTATTGATGAGGCAAGAAAACAGGGAGATATTGAGGCGTGGCAATTCCCAGTAATATTAGAAGCAAGACCACCTGGAGAAGGGGCTCAAGAGGGAGAGCCTCCCGTAGCAGAAGCCAGATATCAGTCCTTTTCTATAAAAATGCTAAAAGAAATGAAAGAAGGCGTAAAACAGTATGGACCCAATTCTCCTTACATGAGAACATTATTAGATTCCATTGCTCATGGGCATAGACTCATTCCTTATGATTGGGAGATTCTGGCAAAATCCTCACTCTCACCCTCTCAATTTTTACAATTTAAGACTTGGTGGATTGATGGGGCACAAGTACAGGTCCGAAGAAATAGGACTGCCAATCCTCCAATTAACATAGATGCAGATCAACTATTAGGAATAGGTCAAAATTGGAGCACTGTTGACCAACAAGCAATAATGCCAAATGAGGCCATTGAGCAAATCAGGGCTATCTGCCTTAGGGCCTGGGAAAAAATCCAAGACCCAGGAACTGCCTGCCCTTCCTTTAATGCAGTAAGACACAGGGCCAAAAGAACGAGTAATCAAAACTCAATATCAATCAGCTCAAAGGGCAGAGTTGGTTGCAGTCATTACAGTGTTAGAAGATTTTAATCAACCTGTTAATATTATATCAGATTCTGCATATGTAGTACAGGCTACAAGAGATGTTGAGACAGCTCTTATTAAATATAGCATGGATGATCAGTTAAACCACCTATTCAATTTGTTACAACAAACTGTAAGAAAGAGGAATTTCCCATTTTATATTACTCATATTCGAGCACACACTAATTTACCAGGACCTTTAACTAAAGCTAATGAAAAAGCTGACTTACTGGTATCCTCTGCATTCATAAAAGCACAAGAACTTCATGCTTTGACTCATGTAAATGCAGCAGGGTTAAAAAACAAATTCAATGTCACATGGAAACAGGCAAAAAATATTGTACAACATTGTACCCAGTGTCAAGTGCTACACCTGCCCACTCAAGAGGCAGGAGTTAATCCCAGAGGTCTGTGTCCTAATGCATTATGGCAAATGGATGTTACCCATGTACCTTCATTTGGAAAATTATCATATGTTCATGTAACAGTTGATACTTATTCACATTTCATATGGGCAACATGCCAGACAGGAGAAAGTATTTCCCATGTTAAAAAACATTTATTATCTTGTTTTGCTGTGATGGGAGTTCCAGAAAAAATTAAAACTGACAATGGACCAGGTTATTGTAGTAAAGCTTTCCAAAAATTCTTAAATCAGTGGAATATTACACATACAACAGGAATTCCTTATAATTCCCAAGGACAGGCCATAGTAGAAAGAACTAATAGAACACTCAAAACTCAGTTAGTTAAACAGAAAGAAGGGGGAGACAGTAAGGAGTGTACCTCTCCTCAGATGCAGCTTAATCTAGCACTCTATACTTTAAATTTTTTAAACATTTATAGGAATCAGACTACTACTTCTGCAGAACAACATCTTACTGGTAAAAAGAACAGCCCACATGAAGGAAAACTGATTTGGTGGAAAGACAACAAAAATAAGACATGGGAAATAGGGAAGGTAATAACCTGGGGAAGAGGGTTTGCTTGTGTTTCACCAGGAGAAAATCAGCTCCCTATTTGGATACCCACTAGACATTTGAAGTTCTACAATGAACCCATCGGAGATGCAAAGAAAAGCGCCTCCACGGAGACGGAAACACCGCAATCGAGCACCATTGACTCGCAGGAGGAATCAAGTGGTGATATCAGAAGAATAGATGAAGTCACCATGCACCAAGAAGGAGGAGCTGCCAACCTGGGCACAGTTGAAGAAGCTGACGCTGTTAGCTAGAAAAAGCCTAGCTAGCACAAAGTGTGCCGGACCAGTCGAAGAATCCTGCGCCAAAATCGAGAGAACGAACAAGCCTTCATCGCAATGGCACATTTGTATAGAGGAAAAGAGAGAGAGAATGTTGCGGCAAGTCAGGGACCTTGAACGGAGGGACTGGCTGAAGTCACAGCAGAAAAACATAAAGTATGAAGATTTCATGGACATTTTATTAGTTCTTCAAAATTTATACTTTTGTAATTTCTTATGTCTGTCTTTAATCTCTTAATCCCATCATTTTCTTTGTAAGCTGAGGAGGATATATGTCACCTCAGGACCCTGTGATGATTGCCTTAACTGCACAAATTGTTTGTGGAGCATGTATGTTTGAACAATACGAAATCTGGGCATCTTGAAAAAAGAACAGGATAACAGCGATGTTCAGGAAACAAGGGAGGTAACCTTGAACTGGCCGCCGGTGAGCCGGACGGACAGAGCCATATCTTTTCTCCTTTTGCACACAAATAGGAGAGATATCGCTGAATTCTTTTTCTCAGCAAGGAATACCCCTGAGAGAGAGAATGCGCTCTAAGGGTAGGCCTATAAACGACCCCCTTGGAGGCGTGCCGCCTTTTACAGTTGAAGCCGAAGGGATGAAATAAGCCCCGGCCTCCTGTAGTGCTCTCAGGCTTATTAGGAGGAAGAAATTCCCACCTAATAAATTTTGGCCAGTCAGGTTGTCTGCTCTCAAACCGTATTTCCTGATAAGATGTTATCAATGACTATGCGTGCCCAAAATTTCATTCACAATTTTAATTTTAACACCATCCTGTGATCTCGTCCAGTCTCCATTTGCTTTGTAATATTCTATTACTTGGTGAAGTATGTAATCTCGGTGTCGTGATGACAATGGTGGTTTTGTTGAAAAGAAAAGGGGGATATGTGGGGAAAAGAAAGAGATCAGCCTGTTACTGTGTCTATATAGAAG
>NW_022319116.1:0-4078 GCF_002776525.5 Piliocolobus tephrosceles
CTTCTATATAGACACAGTAACAGGCTGATCTCTTTCTTTTCCCCACATATCCCCCTTTTCTTTTCAACAAAACCACCATTGTCATCACGACACCGAGATTACATACTTCACCAAGTAATAGAATATTACAAAGCAAATGGAGACTGGACGAGATCACAGGATGGTGTTAAAATTAAAATTGTGAATGAAATTTTGGGCACGCATAGTCATTGATAACATCTTATCAGGAAATACGGTTTGAGAGCAGACAACCTGACTGGCCAAAATTTATTAGGTGGGAATTTCTTCCTCCTAATAAGCCTGAGAGCACTACAGGAGGCCGGGGCTTATTTCATCCCTTCGGCTTCAACTGTAAAAGGCGGCACGCCTCCAAGGGGGTCGTTTATAGGCCTACCCTTAGAGCGCATTCTCTCTCTCAGGGGTATTCCTTGCTGAGAAAAAGAATTCAGCGATATCTCTCCTATTTGTGTGCAAAAGGAGAAAAGATATGGCTCTGTCCGTCCGGCTCACCGGCGGCCAGTTCAAGGTTACCTCCCTTGTTTCCTGAACATCGCTGTTATCCTGTTCTTTTTTCAAGATGCCCAGATTTCGTATTGTTCAAACATACATGCTCCACAAACAATTTGTGCAGTTAAGGCAATCATCACAGGGTCCTGAGGTGACATATATCCTCCTCAGCTTACAAAGAAAATGATGGGATTAAGAGATTAAAGACAGACATAAGAAATTACAAAAGTATAAATTTTGAAGAACTAATAAAATGTCCATGAAATCTTCATACTTTATGTTTTTCTGCTGTGACTTCAGCCAGTCCCTCCGTTCAAGGTCCCTGACTTGCCGCAACATTCTCTCTCTCTTTTCCTCTATACAAATGTGCCATTGCGATGAAGGCTTGTTCGTTCTCTCGATTTTGGCGCAGGATTCTTCGACTGGTCCGGCACACTTTGTGCTAGCTAGGCTTTTTCTAGCTAACAGCGTCAGCTTCTTCAACTGTGCCCAGGTTGGCAGCTCCTCCTTCTTGGTGCATGGTGACTTCATCTATTCTTCTGATATCACCACTTGATTCCTCCTGCGAGTCAATGGTGCTCGATTGCGGTGTTTCCGTCTCCGTGGAGGCGCTTTTCTTTGCATCTCCGATGGGTTCATTGTAGAACTTCAAATGTCTAGTGGGTATCCAAATAGGGAGCTGATTTTCTCCTGGTGAAACACAAGCAAACCCTCTTCCCCAGGTTATTACCTTCCCTATTTCCCATGTCTTATTTTTGTTGTCTTTCCACCAAATCAGTTTTCCTTCATGTGGGCTGTTCTTTTTACCAGTAAGATGTTGTTCTGCAGAAGTAGTAGTCTGATTCCTATAAATGTTTAAAAAATTTAAAGTATAGAGTGCTAGATTAAGCTGCATCTGAGGAGAGGTACACTCCTTACTGTCTCCCCCTTCTTTCTGTTTAACTAACTGAGTTTTGAGTGTTCTATTAGTTCTTTCTACTATGGCCTGTCCTTGGGAATTATAAGGAATTCCTGTTGTATGTGTAATATTCCACTGATTTAAGAATTTTTGGAAAGCTTTACTACAATAACCTGGTCCATTGTCAGTTTTAATTTTTTCTGGAACTCCCATCACAGCAAAACAAGATAATAAATGTTTTTTAACATGGGAAATACTTTCTCCTGTCTGGCATGTTGCCCATATGAAATGTGAATAAGTATCAACTGTTACATGAACATATGATAATTTTCCAAATGAAGGTACATGGGTAACATCCATTTGCCATAATGCATTAGGACACAGACCTCTGGGATTAACTCCTGCCTCTTGAGTGGGCAGGTGTAGCACTTGACACTGGGTACAATGTTGTACAATATTTTTTGCCTGTTTCCATGTGACATTGAATTTGTTTTTTAACCCTGCTGCATTTACATGAGTCAAAGCATGAAGTTCTTGTGCTTTTATGAATGCAGAGGATACCAGTAAGTCAGCTTTTTCATTAGCTTTAGTTAAAGGTCCTGGTAAATTAGTGTGTGCTCGAATATGAGTAATATAAAATGGGAAATTCCTCTTTCTTACAGTTTGTTGTAACAAATTGAATAGGTGGTTTAACTGATCATCCATGCTATATTTAATAAGAGCTGTCTCAACATCTCTTGTAGCCTGTACTACATATGCAGAATCTGATATAATATTAACAGGTTGATTAAAATCTTCTAACACTGTAATGACTGCAACCAACTCTGCCCTTTGAGCTGATTGATATTGAGTTTTGATTACTCGTTCTTTTGGCCCTGTGTCTTACTGCATTAAAGGAAGGGCAGGCAGTTCCTGGGTCTTGGATTTTTTCCCAGGCCCTAAGGCAGATAGCCCTGATTTGCTCAATGGCCTCATTTGGCATTATTGCTTGTTGGTCAACAGTGCTCCAATTTTGACCTATTCCTAATAGTTGATCTGCATCTATGTTAATTGGAGGATTGGCAGTCCTATTTCTTCGGACCTGTACTTGTGCCCCATCAATCCACCAAGTCTTAAATTGTAAAAATTGAGAGGGTGAGAGTGAGGATTTTGCCAGAATCTCCCAATCATAAGGAATGAGTCTATGCCCATGAGCAATGGAATCTAATAATGTTCTCATGTAAGGAGAATTGGGTCCATACTGTTTTACGCCTTCTTTCATTTCTTTTAGCATTTTTATAGAAAAGGACTGATATCTGGCTTCTGCTACGGGAGGCTCTCCCTCTTGAGCCCCTTCTCCAGGTGGTCTTGCTTCTAATATTACTGGGAATTGCCACGCCTCAATATCTCCCTGTTTTCTTGCCTCATCAATAATTTTATGTATTGCACTACCCTGTGTACTAGGCGGTGCTGTAGGATTAAGTCTCATGGTGGGCGGCTGAGGATATGGCGCCCTGCCCTGTGGCACTCGAAATGTTCCTGGCTGTCCATACAGATTTTCTGGGGGCTGCAGATACTGCAGTTCAGCTGGCAGCCAGTATTGATAGGCTACTGGCGGCTGGATCTTATTTTCCACCTGTTGATATTGTGGACATTGTATTTGGATTGGCATTTCCATGGCAGAGACTCTATCTTTCTCTATTTGATCTTCTTTTGGAGTTTGTACTTGTTTAACCTGCATTTGAGGTTCTAAGTTTGCAGGCATCTGAGCTGCTGTAAGAGGTGTTGGCCATCGTGGTTTAGACTCTGATGGCTCTGCTAATTCTGGATCTTTTTCCTCTAATTTTAACGTTTCAGGATGTATTACCTCCTGTAATTGATTATTGTCAACATTTTGCGTTGACCGAGCCATTACCGGCTCTGCTACACATTTACAGTGTGAACTTTCTTTTCCTTTCCGGGATTCTATCCCTGCCTCTTTTTCACAATCTACTGCACAGCTTTTAGGGACATCAGAAACTGGAATGCTATCTTCTTCTGTTTGCAATGGTTCTAAAGCTACTTTAATAATGACCCAATCATTCCATACTGTAAGTGGGATGATTTTACCTTCCCTACTTGCTTGTTTTAATTCTTTGCCAATTTTTTCCCAATCTTTTAGATCTAAAGTTCCCTGTTCTGGAAACCATGGACAAAACTGTTCTATTGTTTGAAAGAGCGTATTTAGATTTTTGGTAGACACTTTAACTCCCCCTCTTTTTAAGAGAATTTTTATAAAGCTGCGATAAGAGGCATATCTACTTTTAGTTTGTCCCATTGTTACCCTAGGTTCTTCCGAGCGCACAAGCTTACCGCAAGGCTGACTGTAGAGTACTCGGGAGTCTCTCGTCGACTTGTCCTCAATGACCACGCTCCAGCGTACCTTCACCTTAGCAAAAAGCCTCCACGTTGGACGCCAGATGAAGGGGTGGCCTGCCCCTCCACACCTGTGGGTGCTTCTCGTTAGGTGGGACGAGAGACTTGAGAAAAGGAAATAATACACAGAGACAAAGTATAGAGAAAGAAAAGCGGGACCCAGGGGACCAGTGCTGTGTTTTCAGAGGACCCACACTGGCGCCGGCCTCTGAGTTCCCTTAGTATTTATTGGTAATTATCTTTACCATCTAAACGATAGGGGAGTAGCTAGAAAATAGG
>NW_022319117.1:0-1249 GCF_002776525.5 Piliocolobus tephrosceles
CCCAAGTCAACAGAATATACATTCTTCTCAGCACCACATCACACTTACTCCAAAATTGACCACATAATTGGAAGTAAAGCACTCCTCAGCAAATGTCAAAGAACAAAATTATAACAAACTGTCTCTCAGACCACAGTGCAATCAAACTAGAACTCAGGCCTAAGAAACTCAATCAAAACCGCTCAACTCCATGGAAACTGAACAACCTGCTCCTGAATGACTACTGGGTACATAACAAAAAGAAAGCAGAAATAAAGATGTTCTTTGAAACTAATGAGAACAAAGATACAACATACCAGAATCTCTGGGACACATTTAAAGCAGTGTGTAGAGGGAAATTTATAGCATTAAATGCTCACAAGAGAAAGCAGGAAGGATCTAAAATTAACACTCTAACATCACAATTAAAAGAACTAGAGAGGCAAGAGCAAACACACTCAAAAGCTAGCAAAAGGCAAGAAATAACTAAGATCAGAGCAGAACTGAAGGAGATAGAGACACAAAAAACCCTCCAAAAAATCAATGAATCCAGGAGTTGGTTTTTTGAAAAGATCAACAAAATTGACAGACCGCTAGCAAGGCTAATAAAGAAGAAAAGAGAGAGGAATCAAATAGACGCAATAAAAAAATGATAAAGGGGATATCACCACCGACCCCACAGAAATACAAACTACCATCAGAGAATACTATAAACACCTCTACACAAATCAACTAGAAAATCTAGAAGAAATGGATAATTTCCTGGACACTTACACTCTCCCAAGACTAAACCAGGAAGAAGTTGAATCCCTGAATAGACCAATAGCAGGCTCCGAAATTGAGACAACAATTAATAGCCTACCCACCAAAAAAAGTCCAGGACCAGATGGATTCACAGCTGAATTCCACGAAAGGTACAAGGAGGAGTTGGTACCATTCCTACTGAAACTATTCCAATCAATAGAAAAAGAGGGAATCCTCCCTAACTCATTTTATGAGGCCAACATCATCCTGATACCAAAGCCTGGCAGAGACACAACAAAAAAAGAGAATTTTAGACCAATCTCCCTGATGAACATCGATGCAAAAATCCTCAATAAAATACTGGCAAACCGGATTCAGCAGCACATCAAAAGCTTATCCACCATGATCAAGTGGGCTTCATCCCTGGGATGCAAGGCTGGTTCAACATTCACAAATCAATAAACATAATCCAGCATGTAAACAGAACCAAAGACAAGAACCACATGATTATCTCAATAGATGCAGA
>NW_022319118.1:0-1249 GCF_002776525.5 Piliocolobus tephrosceles
TCTGCATCTATTGAGATAATCATGTGGTTCTTGTCTTTGGTTCTGTTTACATGCTGGATTATGTTTATTGATTTGTGAATGTTGAACCAGCCTTGCATCCCAGGGATGAAGCCCACTTGATCATGGTGGATAAGCTTTTGATGTGCTGCTGAATCCGGTTTGCCAGTATTTTATTGAGGATTTTTGCATCGATGTTCATCAGGGAGATTGGTCTAAAATTCTCTTTTTTTGTTGTGTCTCTGCCAGGCTTTGGTATCAGGATGATGTTGGCCTCATAAAATGAGTTAGGGAGGATTCCCTCTTTTTCTATTGATTGGAATAGTTTCAGTAGGAATGGTACCAACTCCTCCTTGTACCTTTCGTGGAATTCAGCTGTGAATCCATCTGGTCCTGGACTTTTTTTGGTGGGTAGGCTATTAATTGTTGTCTCAATTTCGGAGCCTGCTATTGGTCTATTCAGGGATTCAACTTCTTCCTGGTTTAGTCTTGGGAGAGTGTAAGTGTCCAGGAAATTATCCATTTCTTCTAGATTTTCTAGTTGATTTGTGTAGAGGTGTTTATAGTATTCTCTGATGGTAGTTTGTATTTCTGTGGGGTCGGTGGTGATATCCCCTTTATCATTTTTTTATTGCGTCTATTTGATTCCTCTCTCTTTTCTTCTTTATTAGCCTTGCTAGCGGTCTGTCAATTTTGTTGATCTTTTCAAAAAACCAACTCCTGGATTCATTGATTTTTTGGAGGGTTTTTTGTGTCTCTATCTCCTTCAGTTCTGCTCTGATCTTAGTTATTTCTTGCCTTTTGCTAGCTTTTGAGTGTGTTTGCTCTTGCCTCTCTAGTTCTTTTAATTGTGATGTTAGAGTGTTAATTTTAGATCCTTCCTGCTTTCTCTTGTGAGCATTTAATGCTATAAATTTCCCTCTACACACTGCTTTAAATGTGTCCCAGAGATTCTGGTATGTTGTATCTTTGTTCTCATTAGTTTCAAAGAACATCTTTATTTCTGCTTTCTTTTTGTTATGTACCCAGTAGTCATTCAGGAGCAGGTTGTTCAGTTTCCATGGAGTTGAGCGGTTTTGATTGAGTTTCTTAGGCCTGAGTTCTAGTTTGATTGCACTGTGGTCTGAGAGACAGTTTGTTATAATTTTGTTCTTTGACATTTGCTGAGGAGTGCTTTACTTCCAATTATGTGGTCAATTTTGGAGTAAGTGTGATGTGGTGCTGAGAAGAATGTATATTCTGTTGACTTGGG
>NW_022319119.1:0-3503 GCF_002776525.5 Piliocolobus tephrosceles
TGTTCTTCTGATATCACCACTTGATTCATCCTGCGAGTAACAAATCTCGACCCCATAGATTAACAGGAATTGAAGTAATTATTGGCTGAACAGTACTTTCTTGATTATCTGGCCCTAAACAATGTAAAATCATTGTACTTTCATACACTTCTGAAGCCGTGCCTACGCCAACAAGTCTTGTAACAGCCTTTTGTTTAGGCCAATTTTTTGGCCACTGATTTAAAGCAATGACAGAGATATCTGCTCCTGTGTCTACCAACCCTTCAAACTGTTTTCCTTGAATAATGGCCTTACACACAGGTCTGCTTTCAGAGACCAGACTTGCCCAATATGCAGCCTTTCCTGCCAGATCAGTGCTTCCGAATCCTCCTGTTCTTTTTATCTCACTGTTTCCAATTTTAATATAAGGTAGAAGTAATAATTGAGCGATCCTGTCTCCTGGACTGGCACTCCAAGGAATTGAGGAACTAATAACCAATTGAATTTCGCCTTCATAGTCTGAATCAACCACACCAGTATGAATTTGAACTCCTTTTAAATTTAAACTTGATCTTCCTAAGATTAGTCCTACAGTCCCCTCAGGCAATGGGCCGTATACCCCTGTGGGGATTTTTAGTGGAGGCTCCCCTGGAAGCAGAGAGACTGCTTGTATAGTACATAAATCTACTGCTGCACTGCCACTTGTGGCGGGGGATAATTGCTGTATTGTGATAACTGGCTTATTCCCTGAGACACTTGCGACAGTGGGGGTTGTTGTTCCTGAAAATCCTGAGGAACAAAGGGTTGAATTTGGAATGCCCCAGTTTGTTGCGGGGCCTGAGGCTGGCCCCTCCTCTCGTTTCCCGACAGTGGTTGCCCATTTTTATCAAATTTAGAACGACATTGAATACTCCAATGTTTTCCCTTTTTACATCTTGGACATAGGCCAGGTGGCCCTTTATCTGTTGTTGTAGTAACTTGAGTAGTTACATTTTGTTTATTTGAGACTAGGCAATTCTTTTTTAGATGACCAATTTGACCACAATTATAACATTTTCCCCCAAATGTTTTCACTTGTCCTCCTAAAGCAACTCCTGTGATTGCCTGAGCCATAAGCATAGCTTTATGCATAGCTCCTCCAATTCCATCGCAGGCTTTAACGTACTCTGAGATTACATCTGATCCTGCGGGAACCTTTCCTTTTAACGGCTTAATGGCTGATTGACAATCAGGATTGGCGTTTTCATATGCCATTAACTCCACTATGACTTTACGGGCATTTTCATCGGTAATTGACTTTTGAGCAGCATCTTGAAGTCTTGCTACGAAATCTGGGTAGGGCTCTTTACAGCCTTGTCTTACTGTATTAAAGGAAGGGCAGGCGGTTCCTGGGTCTTGGATTTTCTCCCAGGCCCTAAGGCAGATAGCCCTGATTTGCTCAATGGCCTCATTTGGCATTATTGCTTGTTGGTCAACAGTGCTCCAATTTTGACCTATTCCTAATAGTTGATCTGCATCTATGTTAATTGGAGGATTGGCAGTCCTATTTCTTCGGACCTGCACTTGTGCCCCATCAATCCACCAAGTCTTAAATTGTAAAAATTGAGAGGGTGAGAGTGAGGATTTTGCCAGAATCTCCCAATCATAAGGAATGAGTCTATGCCCATGAGCAATGGAATCTAATAATGTTCTCATGTAAGGAGAATTGGGTCCATACTGTTTTACTCCTTCTTTCATTTCTTTTAGCATTTTTATAGAAAAGGACTGATATCTGGCTTCTGCTACGGGAGGCTCTCCCTCTTGAGCCCCTTCTCTAGGTGGTCTTGCTTCTAATATTACTGGGAATTGCCACGCCTCAATATCTCCCTGTTTTCTTGCCTCATCAATAATTTTATGTATTGCACTACCCTGTGTACTAGGCGGTGCTGTAGGATTAAGTCTCATGGTGGGCGGCTGAGGATATGGCGCCCTGCCCTGTGGCACTGGAAATGTTCCTGGCTGTCCATACAGATTTTCTGGGGGCTGCCGATACTGCAGTTCAGCTGGCGGCCAGTATTGATAGGCTACTGGCGGCTGGATCTTACTTTCTACCTGCTGATATTGTGGACATTGTATTTGGATTGGCATTGCCATGGCAGAGACTCTATCTTTCTCTATTTGATCTTCTTTTGGAGTTTGTACTTGTTTCATTCCCTGCATTTGAGGTTCTAAGGTTGCAGGCATCTGAGCTGCTGTAAGAGGTGTTGGCCATCGTGGTTTAGACTCTGATGGCTCTGCTAATTCTGGATCTTTTTCCTCTAATTTTAACGTTTCAGGATATATTACCTCCTGTAATTGATTATTGTCAACATTTTGCGTTGACCGAGCCATTACCGGCTCTGCTGCACATTTACAGTGTGAACTTTCTTTTCCTTTCCGGGATTCTATCCCTGCCTCTTTTTCACAATCTACTGCACAGCTTTTAGGGACATCAGAAACTGGAATGCTATCTTCTTCTGTTTGCAACGGTTCTAAAGCTACTTTAATAATGACCCAATCATTCCATACTGTAAGTGGGATGATTTTACCTTCCCTACTTGCTTGTTTTAATTCTTTGCCAATTTTTTCCCAATCTTTTAGATCTACAGTTCCCTGTTCTGGAAACCATGGACAAAACTGTTCTATTGTTTGAAAGAGCGTATTTAGATTTTTGGTAGACACTTTAACTCCCCCTCTTTTTAAGAGAATTTTTATAAAGCTGCGATAAGAGGCATATCTACTTTTAGTTTGTCCCATTGTTACCCTAGGTTCTTCCGAGCGCACAAGCTTACCGCAAGGCTGACTGTAGACGTACTCGGGAGTCTCTCGTCGACTTGTCCTCAATGACCACGCTCCAGCGTACCTTCACCTTAGCAAAAAGCCTCCACGTTGGACGCCAGATGAAGGGGTGGCCTGCCCCTCCACACCTGTGGGTGCTTCTCACTAGGTGGGACGAGAGACTTGAGAAAAGGAAATAATACACAGAGACAAAGCATAGAGAAAGAAAAGCGGGACCCAGGGGACCAGTGCTGTGTTTTCAGAGGACCCACACTGGCACCGGCCTCTGAATTCCCTTAGTATTTATTGATAATTATCTTTACCATCTAAACGACAGGGGAGTAGCTAGAAAATAGGATCATTGTAGGGAGGAAATCAGCAGTAAGACATAAGAACAAAAATCCTTGTAACATGAATAAGTTTAAAGGAAAATGCTGTGCCTTGAGATGCATATGCAAACATCTCCATAAACCTTTTAGCAGTATTGCTCCAGCAAGCCCCCACCTTATTCCTAAAGGCGGTTTCTCCTTACTCAGTAAACAAGGCACACAATGGGTTTTACACCGAGATGTTACATTGCCCAGGGACGGGCAGGATTTTTAACCATCAAGCCTCTTTCAGGTACTTGTTTAACAAAGACACATCCTGCACAGCCCAATATCCTTTTAACCTTAAATCACCTTCGCACATGTCTCTTGCAAGGACAAAGTTGGGGGTAGGGTCACAGA
>NW_022319120.1:0-3503 GCF_002776525.5 Piliocolobus tephrosceles
TCTGTGACCCTACCCCCAACTTTGTCCTTGCAAGAGACATGTGCGAAGGTGATTTAAGGTTAAAAGGATATTGGGCTGTGCAGGATGTGTCTTTGTTAAACAAGTACCTGAAAGAGGCTTGATGGTTAAAAATCCTGCCCGTCCCTGGGCAATGTAACATCTCGGTGTAAAACCCATTGTGTGCCTTGTTTACTGAGTAAGGAGAAACCGCCTTTAGGAATAAGGTGGGGGCTTGCTGGAGCAATACTGCTAAAAGGTTTATGGAGATGTTTGCATATGCATCTCAAGGCACAGCATTTTCCTTTAAACTTATTCATGTTACAAGGATTTTTGTTCTTATGTCTTACTGCTGATTTCCTCCCTACAATGATCCTATTTTCTAGCTACTCCCCTGTCGTTTAGATGGTAAAGATAATTATCAATAAATACTAAGGGAATTCAGAGGCCGGTGCCAGTGTGGGTCCTCTGAAAACACAGCACTGGTCCCCTGGGTCCCGCTTTTCTTTCTCTATGCTTTGTCTCTGTGTATTATTTCCTTTTCTCAAGTCTCTCGTCCCACCTAGTGAGAAGCACCCACAGGTGTGGAGGGGCAGGCCACCCCTTCATCTGGCGTCCAACGTGGAGGCTTTTTGCTAAGGTGAAGGTACGCTGGAGCGTGGTCATTGAGGACAAGTCGACGAGAGACTCCCGAGTACGTCTACAGTCAGCCTTGCGGTAAGCTTGTGCGCTCGGAAGAACCTAGGGTAACAATGGGACAAACTAAAAGTAGATATGCCTCTTATCGCAGCTTTATAAAAATTCTCTTAAAAAGAGGGGGAGTTAAAGTGTCTACCAAAAATCTAAATACGCTCTTTCAAACAATAGAACAGTTTTGTCCATGGTTTCCAGAACAGGGAACTGTAGATCTAAAAGATTGGGAAAAAATTGGCAAAGAATTAAAACAAGCAAGTAGGGAAGGTAAAATCATCCCACTTACAGTATGGAATGATTGGGTCATTATTAAAGTAGCTTTAGAACCGTTGCAAACAGAAGAAGATAGCATTCCAGTTTCTGATGTCCCTAAAAGCTGTGCAGTAGATTGTGAAAAAGAGGCAGGGATAGAATCCCGGAAAGGAAAAGAAAGTTCACACTGTAAATGTGCAGCAGAGCCGGTAATGGCTCGGTCAACGCAAAATGTTGACAATAATCAATTACAGGAGGTAATATATCCTGAAACGTTAAAATTAGAGGAAAAAGATCCAGAATTAGCAGAGCCATCAGAGTCTAAACCACGATGGCCAACACCTCTTACAGCAGCTCAGATGCCTGCAACCTTAGAACCTCAAATGCAGGGAATGAAACAAGTACAAACTCCAAAAGAAGATCAAATAGAGAAAGATAGAGTCTCTGCCATGGCAATGCCAATCCAAATACAATGTCCACAATATCAGCAGGTAGAAAGTAAGATCCAGCCGCCAGTAGCCTATCAATACTGGCCGCCAGCTGAACTGCAGTATCGGCAGCCCCCAGAAAATCTGTATGGACAGCCAGGAACATTTCCAGTGCCACAGGGCAGGGCGCCATATCCTCAGCCGCCCACCATGAGACTTAATCCTACAGCACCGCCTAGTACACAGGGTAGTGCAATACATAAAATTATTGATGAGGCAAGAAAACAGGGAGATATTGAGGCGTGGCAATTCCCAGTAATATTAGAAGCAAGACCACCTAGAGAAGGGGCTCAAGAGGGAGAGCCTCCCGTAGCAGAAGCCAGATATCAGTCCTTTTCTATAAAAATGCTAAAAGAAATGAAAGAAGGAGTAAAACAGTATGGACCCAATTCTCCTTACATGAGAACATTATTAGATTCCATTGCTCATGGGCATAGACTCATTCCTTATGATTGGGAGATTCTGGCAAAATCCTCACTCTCACCCTCTCAATTTTTACAATTTAAGACTTGGTGGATTGATGGGGCACAAGTGCAGGTCCGAAGAAATAGGACTGCCAATCCTCCAATTAACATAGATGCAGATCAACTATTAGGAATAGGTCAAAATTGGAGCACTGTTGACCAACAAGCAATAATGCCAAATGAGGCCATTGAGCAAATCAGGGCTATCTGCCTTAGGGCCTGGGAGAAAATCCAAGACCCAGGAACCGCCTGCCCTTCCTTTAATACAGTAAGACAAGGCTGTAAAGAGCCCTACCCAGATTTCGTAGCAAGACTTCAAGATGCTGCTCAAAAGTCAATTACCGATGAAAATGCCCGTAAAGTCATAGTGGAGTTAATGGCATATGAAAACGCCAATCCTGATTGTCAATCAGCCATTAAGCCGTTAAAAGGAAAGGTTCCCGCAGGATCAGATGTAATCTCAGAGTACGTTAAAGCCTGCGATGGAATTGGAGGAGCTATGCATAAAGCTATGCTTATGGCTCAGGCAATCACAGGAGTTGCTTTAGGAGGACAAGTGAAAACATTTGGGGGAAAATGTTATAATTGTGGTCAAATTGGTCATCTAAAAAAGAATTGCCTAGTCTCAAATAAACAAAATGTAACTACTCAAGTTACTACAACAACAGATAAAGGGCCACCTGGCCTATGTCCAAGATGTAAAAAGGGAAAACATTGGAGTATTCAATGTCGTTCTAAATTTGATAAAAATGGGCAACCACTGTCGGGAAACGAGAGGAGGGGCCAGCCTCAGGCCCCGCAACAAACTGGGGCATTCCAAATTCAACCCTTTGTTCCTCAGGATTTTCAGGAACAACAACCCCCACTGTCGCAAGTGTCTCAGGGAATAAGCCAGTTATCACAATACAGCAATTATCCCCCGCCACAAGTGGCAGTGCAGCAGTAGATTTATGTACTATACAAGCAGTCTCTCTGCTTCCAGGGGAGCCTCCACTAAAAATCCCCACAGGGGTATACGGCCCATTGCCTGAGGGGACTGTAGGACTAATCTTAGGAAGATCAAGTTTAAATTTAAAAGGAGTTCAAATTCATACTGGTGTGGTTGATTCAGACTATGAAGGCGAAATTCAATTGGTTATTAGTTCCTCAATTCCTTGGAGTGCCAGTCCAGGAGACAGGATCGCTCAATTATTACTTCTACCTTATATTAAAATTGGAAACAGTGAGATAAAAAGAACAGGAGGATTCGGAAGCACTGATCTGGCAGGAAAGGCTGCATATTGGGCAAGTCTGGTCTCTGAAAGCAGACCTGTGTGTAAGGCCATTATTCAAGGAAAACAGTTTGAAGGGTTGGTAGACACAGGAGCAGATATCTCTGTCATTGCTTTAAATCAGTGGCCAAAAAATTGGCCTAAACAAAAGGCTGTTACAAGACTTGTTGGCGTAGGCACGGCTTCAGAAGTGTATGAAAGTACAATGATTTTACATTGTTTAGGGCCAGATAATCAAGAAAGTACTGTTCAGCCAATAATTACTTCAATTCCTGTTAATCTATGGGGTCGAGATTTGTTACTCGCAGGATGAATCAAGTGGTGATATCAGAAGAACA
>NW_022319121.1:0-5000 GCF_002776525.5 Piliocolobus tephrosceles
TTTTTATTGCGTCTATTTGATTCCTCTCTCTTTTTTTCTTTATTAGTCTGGCTAGCAGTCTGTCAATTTTGGTGATCTCTTCAAAAAACCAACTCCTGGATTCATTAATAGTTTGTTGTGTCTCTATCTCCTTCAGTTCTGCTCTGATCTTAGTTATTTCTTGCCTTCTGCTAGCTTTTGAATGTGTTTGCTCTTGCCTCTCTAGTTCTTTTAATTGTGATGTTAGAGTGTCAATTTTAAATCTTTCCTGCTTTCTCTTGTGGACATTTAGTGCTATAAATTTCCCTGTAAGCACTGCTTTAAATGTGTCCCAGAGATTCTGGTATTTTGTGTCTTTGTTCTCATTCGTTTCAAAGAACATAAAAGATGACATTTAACAAGGGCAGAAGACTCTACTGATTGGCATTGTAGCCCAGACAAAGTGAGAAAACTTGTCCACATATACATGTACATAAGCTTAGACTTCCAAACAAGGGAATATGTGTGGCATTCATTTGTCAAAGAGATGAATTAGGTTCTAATCCTCGAGGATTAACTCCCCCTGTAAAAAACAAGGAGTGAACCATTTCACAAGTTGGGCATAGCTAGATAATAGCTTTAGCTTTTTTCCAGGTAATGCATTATTTGTGTTTGATACCAGAGGCATTGACACGAGCTAAATTGCAAAAGTGTATAACATTACATATTGCAGTAGCAACTAGGTGATAAGCCATTTGATTCCCTGTAGTCACAGGTCCTGGAATAGGTGTATGAGCCCTAATGTGAATGATGTAAAAAGGGTGCGTTTTACACCTAACTGCTGTTTGCAAATGGTTAAATAAATTTATCAGCTGTTCATTTGTGTGGAATCATAGCTGAGCATTTTTAACTAACTGTGTAAAACAAACCCTATACGAAGAATTAGAAGTCACATTAATAGGCACATTAAAAGCAGTCAACAACTCAATTATAGCTGCAAACTCTGCTTTTTGAGCTGAAGTACATGATGTCTGAAAAACTTTGTCTTTCAATCCAGAATAAGAGGCGTTACCATTACTAGACCCATCTGTGAAGACATTTTCAGCACCTTCAATTGGTGTGAATTTAGTTATTTTTAGGGAGAATCCAATTAGTTAATTTCAAAAATTGAAGCAGTTTCATCTTAGGAAAATGGTTATTGGGAATACCCACAAAGTCAGCTAAGTGGGTTTACCAAGTAAGAGTATTTATAAAAGCTTGCTACATTTGTGCCTTCTTGAAAGGGAGAATAATTTTTCCAGGATCATATCCATGTAATTTAACAATCTGAGTTCTCCAGTTTTCCATCAAAGTAGTGATTTGATCCAAATAATGAGTCAAAGTCCATGAATTAGTATGTGGAAGGAAAAGCCACTCTACAAGATCTTTCTCTTGAATGATAACACCAGTAGTTGAATGATGAGTTGAAAAAATTAGTAAATGTAGAGTCTTTTCAGGACCTGTTCTATTTATTTGGGCCTTGTGTACTTTCTTTTTGATTAGCTGCAGCTCTGGCTCAGCTTTGTTTGTTAATTGCTGAGGACTTGTGAGACTAGTATCTCCTCTAAGAATAGAAAACAGATTACCCATGGCATAAGTAGGAAAGCCTAGAGTAGGCCCTACTCAATTAATGTCCCCTGGCAATTTCTGAAAGTCATTCAATATTTTCAATTGATCCCTATGTATGGTTACTTTCTGTGGAACTATTGTTTCGTCATTTACTAAGGCTGCCAAGTAGGACTAAGGAGTAGTAGTCTGAATTTTGTCAGGAGGTATAATTAAACCACCAAGAAAAATCCAAATTTGCAAGTGATCATAACACTTGCAAAAATATCATCCATATAATGAGTAGTGTCACACTGTGAAAATATTTTATGAGAAGGTTCAATTAGTTGCCCTATGTATGTCTTGAAAATTGTTGGACTGTTTAACATGCCATGTGGAAACACTTTCCAGTGAAAACACTTAGCAGGGTGCAGGTTGTTTCCTGCAGGAATCATAAATGTAAAACACTCACAGTTCTGCTTAGCTAAGGAAATAGTTAAAAAAAAATCTTTTAAATCTATGACTATTAAAGGCCAATTTTCTGGACTTATAGGAGGAGAAGGCAGTCCTGGCTGTAATGCCTCCATAGATTGTATAACTGAATTAATGGTCCTTAATTCAGTTAACATTCTCCATTTACCAGATTTTTTAAAAATATGAAAACTGCGACAAAGTTCCATGTGCTCCAACCGTCATTCCAGTGAACCATGGACCCAGTATTTAGCCCAAAGTTCGGTGTCACTTGCTGAGACCAGCTCAGTCTTGGAGACACAAACCAAGCAGTGCTAGAGGAATAAAGACACAGACACAGAAATAGAGTTCAAAATGGGATCGGGGATAACTGCTTTAACAGCTGACAGCCTGGAACAAAGTTTGACCCATCTATTTAATGACAGTAAGCCCATGATAAACATCATTTCTGCAGTTAATAGATTAACTAAAAGTATTCTTTACAAAGAAGAAAGAGACATGCTCTAGCTTGTTACCTGCAGTAGAAGCATGTCCTTAAGGCACAGATTGCTCATGCCATTGTTTGTGATTTAGAAACACCTTAAGCAGTTTTCTGCTCAGGGTGGGCCAAATGTTACTTGCCCTCATTCTGGTAAACGAGCAACTTTCAGCATAGGCATCATAGCCATCACAAACATGTCACAGTGATGCAGAGAACTTGTTTATGGCCAGTTTGTCCTGGTCTCTTTGAGGCCAGTCTTGGGGCCTGTTCCCAAGAGTTCTTAAAAATTGCCCTACTGTGATTTTTAGATAGACCCCACCTGTTTCCCAAGGTTACTCTCTCTCCCAGGTGGGGCTTCCTGCAGAACCACACAACCTCAGAAGCTGCCAGGCTGTTTGCTTATCTGGTAGTGCATGAGCGTTCGATGTCTCTGTGTGTGTATGTGGCATTGTGTGTGTGTATTTATGTGTGTATGCCTGTAAGTGAAGTCTGCTTAAAACAATATGGCTAATGCACTTCAGTGCTTGTTTTTTTCTCAGTCTCTCAACCTTTTGGTGGCTTGCCTGTATGGCTTTCCTTGGGCTACAGAACTGCATGTTTTTTATTTTTCTGTGGATTGTAAATCCGCAGTGAATTGGTAGGCAGACTGAGATGCACTGGTGTGTAACTTACCTTCCCCAGCAAAAAAAAAAAAAAAAAAAAAAAAAAGCCACTCTTCTAGAAGGAGAGATACACACCACTCAAAAAAATGTACAGCTCACAGTGTTTCATTGTCTTATGGTCAATCCAGAGAAAGACACTAGCAGTCCTGTCTACATGGCCCCTCGCCTAGGGTTTCATGGGTCTGGTTCAATGTCTTCCATCATAAATATTTCCCAGTCTCAAAACACCTCGTCCTTCAGCAGGATCCGATCACAAAGAAGGGGTGAAGGGGCCCTAATTTAGTGACTTTTAGGGTCCCACAGGGGGTTATCACTGGCAGCATTATTCCCGATATGAGGCCTGCTCTTCCTGTACCATTTTCCTCTTTATAGGCAGGACTATAGCTCTGACAGCCAGGCACCTGAGCCTGCCTCAAAATGGGCATGTGCTAATCTCAGGGCAGCAGGCCTGAGCAATGAGCCCTGGTTTGCATCACAATGAATGCTACTGTTGCCTAGGGAGAAGTCCTGCCGCTTGGGGGAGAAGGAGACCTCCCTGGAGGTGGGTCAGCAGTGGACTCTCCCTTGTCTTCTCTGTGGGAGACTTAAGATAGTCTCATGATGTTGGAAAGGGGCAGACGTGAGCCACCCTGAAAATCATCAAGCAGAGCCCTAGTAATGCAAAATGAAATCCCTAAAGATCCAAAAGGATCTGCAGGATGACTGAGGTGTGCCTAGACATTGTAAGGGGGAGTCTTTTTGAAACTTGCCACACTATGATTTCTAGGTTCAGCAAATCTATGTTCCCCAAAGTTGTTCTTTCCCAGGTGGGGCTTTCCTCAAAACCACACAGTCTCAGAAGCTACCAGGCTGTGTGTTTCTGTGGGAGTGTTGTGTGTTTTGCATGTCTGCATGTTTGTATGACTGTGTGTGTTTGTGTGTGTGCCTGTGTGTGGAGACTGCTTAAAGGAATGTGGCTAATGCATGCAGCACTTCTTTTTTGGGGGGGAGGGAGCATCTCCCAACCTTTTTTTGGCCTGTCTGTGTATCTCTGCTTAACCTCCGTGTTCTTAATTTTTCTGTGGATCATGAGTCCGTAGCGAATTAGAAGGATGGCTGAGACCTGCCGGGGTCCAAATAACTACCAGCTTAAAATAAAAAAAAAAGGAAAAAATAAGCCACTCTTAGAGAAAGAAGAGCACACAACACCCAAGAACAGACATCTCCCTCTGTTTTATTGTCCTGCTGGCAACCCAGGGAAAGATACTAGCTACTAGTAGTTCTGTACACAGGGCCCCTCTAGTTTACCTCGAATTCCATTCTCAGCCATGCAGGTGCTTTTCATCATCAGCAGGCATGCCTCCATCATCTTGGGATTTTATTCTGGAATGGAGTGTGAATAGCAATAAGGTCAGATAAGGGTGAGGTTACAATCTAGTGATGGTTGGAGGGAGTCCCACAACTTCACCTGCAAAAAAGTTGAAGATAGGTGACACGCAAGGTGCCTCCAACTACATTGCTGCATTTCCTTAATTGCAGAAGCAGTGTACACCATGGTTTGCTGTTCAGATGGGAGTACTCCAAGGTGCAGGGAACATTTGGAGTGCAAAATTGGACCATCCTTGCAAACTCCTCATCTGAGGACTTTCACATCTGGAGCCAAATGGGAGTGGGTTGGACTGATCCTAGGTGAGATGTTTCCTCCACACTTGCTTCTTTTTTTCATGACTTCCATGTTCCTCATCAGCCTAGCATTTTCTCAGTCTGGCTCAATGTCTTCCACACTAAGCATTTCTCAGTACACGAAGGACGACCCTCATGGGAACCTATTGCATGACTATTTCCTTCTAAACACTGTCACGTTT
>NW_022319122.1:0-2873 GCF_002776525.5 Piliocolobus tephrosceles
TGCTGCACTGCCACTTGTGGCGGGGGATAATTGCTGTATTGTGATAACTGGCTTATTCCCTGAGACACTTGCGACAGTGGGGGTTGTTGTTCCTGAAAATCCTGAGGAACAAAGGATTGAATTTGGAATGCCCCAGTTTGTTGCGGGGCCTGAGGCTGGCCCCTCCTCTCGTTTCCCGACAGTGGTTGCCCATTTTTATCAAATTTAGAACGACATTGAATACTCCAATGTTTTCCCTTTTTACATCTTGGACATAGGCCAGGTGGCCCTTTATCTGTTGTTGTAGTAACTTGAGTAGTTACATTTTGTTTATTTGAGACTAGGCAATTCTTTTTTAGATGACCAATTTGACCACAATTATAACATTTTCCCCCAAATGTTTTCACTTGTCCTCCTAAAGCAACTCCTGTGATTGCCTGAGCCATAAGCATAGCTTTATGCATAGCTCCTCCAATTCCATCGCAGGCTTTAACGTACTCTGAGATTACATCTGATCCTGCGGGAACCTTTCCTTTTAACGGCTTAATGGCTGATTGACAATCAGGATTGGCGTTTTCATATGCCATTAACTCCACTATGACTTTACGGGCATTTTCATCGGTAATTGACTTTTGAGCAGCATCTTGAAGTCTTGCTACGAAATCTGGGTAGGGCTCTTTACAGCCTTGTCTTACTGTATTAAAGGAAGGGCAGGCGGTTCCTGGGTCTTGGATTTTCTCCCAGGCCCTAAGGCAGATAGCCCTGATTTGCTCAATGGCCTCATTTGGCATTATTGCTTGTTGGTCAACAGTGCTCCAATTTTGACCTATTCCTAACAGTTGATCTACATCTATGTTAATTGGAGGATTGGCAGTCCTATTTCTTCGGACCTGCACTTGTGCCCCATCAATCCACCAAGTCTTAAATTGTAAAAATTGAGAGGGTGAGAGTGAGGATTTTGCCAGAATCTCCCAATCATAAGGAATGAGTCTATGCCCATGAGCAATGGAATCTAATAATGTTCTCATGTAAGGAGAATTGGGTCCATACTGTTTTACTCCTTCTTTCATTTCTTTTAGCATTTTTATAGAAAAGGACTGATATCTGGCTTCTGCTACGGGAGGCTCTCCCTCTTGAGCCCCTTCTCTAGGTGGTCTTGCTTCTAATATTACTGGGAATTGCCACGCCTCAATATCTCCCTGTTTTCTTGCCTCATCAATAATTTTATGTATTGCACTACCCTGTGTACTAGGCGGTGCTGTAGGATTAAGTCTCATGGTGGGCGGCTGAGGATATGGCGCCCTGCCCTGTGGCACTGGAAATGTTCCTGGCTGTCCATACAGATTTTCTGGGGGCTGCCGATACTGCAGTTCAGCTGGCGGCCCATATTGATAGGCTACTGGCGGCTGGATCTTACTTTCTACCTGCTGATATTGTGGACATTGTATTTGGATTGGCATTGCCATGGCAGAGACTCTATCTTTCTCTATTTGATCTTCTTTTGGAGTTTGTACTTGTTTCATTCCCTGCATTTGAGGTTCTAAGGTTGCAGGCATCTGAGCTGCTGTAAGAGGTGTTGGCCATCGTGGTTTAGACTCTGATGGCTCTGTTAATTCTGGATCTTTTTCCTCTAATTTTAACGTTTCAGGATATATTACCTCCTGTAATTGATTATTGTCAACATTTTGCGTTGACCGAGCCATTACCGGCTCTGCTACACATTTACAGTGTGAACTTTCTTTTCCTTTCCGGGATTCTATCCCTGCCTCTTTTTCACAATCTACTGCACAGCTTTTACGGACATCAGAAACTGGAATGCTATCTTCTTCTGTTTGCAACGGTTCTAAAGCTACTTTAATAATGACCCAATCATTCCATACTGTAAGTGGGACGATTTTACCTTCCCTACTTGCTTGTTTTAATTCTTTGCCAATTTTTTCCCAATCTTTTAGATCTAAAGTTCCCTGTTCTGGAAACCATGGACAAAACTGTTCTATTGTTTGAAAGAGCGTATTTAGATTTTTGGTAGACACTTTAACTCCCCCTCTTTTTAAGAGAATTTTTATAAAGCTGCGATAAGAGGCATATCTACTTTTAGTTTGTCCCATTGTTACCCTAGGTTCTTCCGAGCGCACAAGCTTACCGCAAGGCTGACTGTAGACGTACTCGGGAGTCTCTCGTCGACTTGTCCTCAATGACCACGCTCCAGCGTACCTTCACCTTAGCAAAAAGCCTCCACGTTGGACGCCAGATGAAGGGGTGGCCTGCCCCTCCACACCTGTGGGTACTTCTCGCTAGGTGGGACGAGAGACTTGAGAAAAGGAAATAATACACAGAGACAAAGTATAGAGAAAGAAAAGCGGGACCCAGGGGACCAGTGCTGTGTTTTCAGAGGACCCACACTGGCACCGGCCTCTGAATTCCCTTAGTATTTATTGATAATTATCTTTACCATCTAAACGACAGGGGAGTAGCTAGAAAATAGGATCATTGTAGGGAGGAAATCAGCAGTAAGACATAAGAACAAAAATCCTTGTAACATGAATAAGCCTAAAGGAAAATGCTGTGCCTTGAGATGCATATGCAAACATCTCCATAAACCTTTTAGCAGTATTGCTCCAGCAAGCCCCACCTTACTCCTAAAGGCGGTGTCTCCTTACTCAGTAAACAAAACCATCAAGCTTCTTTCAGGTACTTGTTTAACAAAGACACATCCTGCACAGCCCAATATCCTTTTAACCTTAAATCACCTTCGCACATGTCTCTTGCAAGGACAAAGTTGGGGGTAGGGTCACAGATTAACAGCATTTCAAATACAGAACTAAATGGAGTCTCTTATGTCTACTTCCTTCTATATAGACACATTAACACGCTGATCTTTCTTTTCCCTACAT
>NW_022319123.1:0-2873 GCF_002776525.5 Piliocolobus tephrosceles
ATGTAGGGAAAAGAAAGATCAGCGTGTTAATGTGTCTATATAGAAGGAAGTAGACATAAGAGACTCCATTTAGTTCTGTATTTGAAATGCTGTTAATCTGTGACCCTACCCCCAACTTTGTCCTTGCAAGAGACATGTGCGAAGGTGATTTAAGGTTAAAAGGATATTGGGCTGTGCAGGATGTGTCTTTGTTAAACAAGTACCTGAAAGAAGCTTGATGGTTTTGTTTACTGAGTAAGGAGACACCGCCTTTAGGAGTAAGGTGGGGCTTGCTGGAGCAATACTGCTAAAAGGTTTATGGAGATGTTTGCATATGCATCTCAAGGCACAGCATTTTCCTTTAGGCTTATTCATGTTACAAGGATTTTTGTTCTTATGTCTTACTGCTGATTTCCTCCCTACAATGATCCTATTTTCTAGCTACTCCCCTGTCGTTTAGATGGTAAAGATAATTATCAATAAATACTAAGGGAATTCAGAGGCCGGTGCCAGTGTGGGTCCTCTGAAAACACAGCACTGGTCCCCTGGGTCCCGCTTTTCTTTCTCTATACTTTGTCTCTGTGTATTATTTCCTTTTCTCAAGTCTCTCGTCCCACCTAGCGAGAAGTACCCACAGGTGTGGAGGGGCAGGCCACCCCTTCATCTGGCGTCCAACGTGGAGGCTTTTTGCTAAGGTGAAGGTACGCTGGAGCGTGGTCATTGAGGACAAGTCGACGAGAGACTCCCGAGTACGTCTACAGTCAGCCTTGCGGTAAGCTTGTGCGCTCGGAAGAACCTAGGGTAACAATGGGACAAACTAAAAGTAGATATGCCTCTTATCGCAGCTTTATAAAAATTCTCTTAAAAAGAGGGGGAGTTAAAGTGTCTACCAAAAATCTAAATACGCTCTTTCAAACAATAGAACAGTTTTGTCCATGGTTTCCAGAACAGGGAACTTTAGATCTAAAAGATTGGGAAAAAATTGGCAAAGAATTAAAACAAGCAAGTAGGGAAGGTAAAATCGTCCCACTTACAGTATGGAATGATTGGGTCATTATTAAAGTAGCTTTAGAACCGTTGCAAACAGAAGAAGATAGCATTCCAGTTTCTGATGTCCGTAAAAGCTGTGCAGTAGATTGTGAAAAAGAGGCAGGGATAGAATCCCGGAAAGGAAAAGAAAGTTCACACTGTAAATGTGTAGCAGAGCCGGTAATGGCTCGGTCAACGCAAAATGTTGACAATAATCAATTACAGGAGGTAATATATCCTGAAACGTTAAAATTAGAGGAAAAAGATCCAGAATTAACAGAGCCATCAGAGTCTAAACCACGATGGCCAACACCTCTTACAGCAGCTCAGATGCCTGCAACCTTAGAACCTCAAATGCAGGGAATGAAACAAGTACAAACTCCAAAAGAAGATCAAATAGAGAAAGATAGAGTCTCTGCCATGGCAATGCCAATCCAAATACAATGTCCACAATATCAGCAGGTAGAAAGTAAGATCCAGCCGCCAGTAGCCTATCAATATGGGCCGCCAGCTGAACTGCAGTATCGGCAGCCCCCAGAAAATCTGTATGGACAGCCAGGAACATTTCCAGTGCCACAGGGCAGGGCGCCATATCCTCAGCCGCCCACCATGAGACTTAATCCTACAGCACCGCCTAGTACACAGGGTAGTGCAATACATAAAATTATTGATGAGGCAAGAAAACAGGGAGATATTGAGGCGTGGCAATTCCCAGTAATATTAGAAGCAAGACCACCTAGAGAAGGGGCTCAAGAGGGAGAGCCTCCCGTAGCAGAAGCCAGATATCAGTCCTTTTCTATAAAAATGCTAAAAGAAATGAAAGAAGGAGTAAAACAGTATGGACCCAATTCTCCTTACATGAGAACATTATTAGATTCCATTGCTCATGGGCATAGACTCATTCCTTATGATTGGGAGATTCTGGCAAAATCCTCACTCTCACCCTCTCAATTTTTACAATTTAAGACTTGGTGGATTGATGGGGCACAAGTGCAGGTCCGAAGAAATAGGACTGCCAATCCTCCAATTAACATAGATGTAGATCAACTGTTAGGAATAGGTCAAAATTGGAGCACTGTTGACCAACAAGCAATAATGCCAAATGAGGCCATTGAGCAAATCAGGGCTATCTGCCTTAGGGCCTGGGAGAAAATCCAAGACCCAGGAACCGCCTGCCCTTCCTTTAATACAGTAAGACAAGGCTGTAAAGAGCCCTACCCAGATTTCGTAGCAAGACTTCAAGATGCTGCTCAAAAGTCAATTACCGATGAAAATGCCCGTAAAGTCATAGTGGAGTTAATGGCATATGAAAACGCCAATCCTGATTGTCAATCAGCCATTAAGCCGTTAAAAGGAAAGGTTCCCGCAGGATCAGATGTAATCTCAGAGTACGTTAAAGCCTGCGATGGAATTGGAGGAGCTATGCATAAAGCTATGCTTATGGCTCAGGCAATCACAGGAGTTGCTTTAGGAGGACAAGTGAAAACATTTGGGGGAAAATGTTATAATTGTGGTCAAATTGGTCATCTAAAAAAGAATTGCCTAGTCTCAAATAAACAAAATGTAACTACTCAAGTTACTACAACAACAGATAAAGGGCCACCTGGCCTATGTCCAAGATGTAAAAAGGGAAAACATTGGAGTATTCAATGTCGTTCTAAATTTGATAAAAATGGGCAACCACTGTCGGGAAACGAGAGGAGGGGCCAGCCTCAGGCCCCGCAACAAACTGGGGCATTCCAAATTCAATCCTTTGTTCCTCAGGATTTTCAGGAACAACAACCCCCACTGTCGCAAGTGTCTCAGGGAATAAGCCAGTTATCACAATACAGCAATTATCCCCCGCCACAAGTGGCAGTGCAGCA
>NW_022319124.1:0-3751 GCF_002776525.5 Piliocolobus tephrosceles
TTATCCATCCATGTCACTGCCCGAATTAAGGGCGGGAAAGGCACATAAGCCCAGTAGGTATAATTAGCTGCAGCTGCTCCTGCAGGCATGGGGAGACTTACCACCGTTGATACAACCATTAAAGCTGCAAGCAGCATTTTTTCTGAGGTTTGTGTCACCTTTGTGCTAGCTAGGCTTTTTCTAGCTAACAGTGTCAGCTTCTTCAACTGTGCCCAGGTTGGCAGCTCTGCCTTCTTGGTGCGTGGTGTCTTCATCTGTTCTTCTGATATCACCACTTGATTCATCCTGCGAGTCAATGGTGCTCGATTGCGGTGTTTCCGTCTCCGTGGAGGCGCTTTTCTTTGCATCTCCGATGGGTTCATTGTAGACCTTCAAATGTCTAGTGGGTATCCAAATAGGGAGCTGATTTTCTCCTGGTGAAACACAAGCAAACCCTCTTCCCCAGGTTATTACCTTCCCTATTTCCCATGTCTTATTTTTGTTGTCTTTCCACCAAATCAGTTTTCCTTCATGTGGGCTGTTCTTTTTACCAGTAAGATGTTGTTCTGCAGAAGTAGTAGTCTGATTCCTATAAATGTTTAAAAAATTTAAAGTATAGAGTGCTAGATTAAGCTGCATCTGAGGAGAGGTACACTCCTTACTGTCTCCCCCTTCTTTTTGTTTAACTAACTGAGTTTTGAGTGTTCTATTAGTTCTTTCTACTATGGCCTGTCCTTGGGAATTATAAGGAATTCCTGTTGTATGTGTAATATTCCACTGATTTAAGAATTTTTGGAAAGCTTTACTACAATAACCTGGTCCATTGTCAGTTTTAATTTTTTCTGGAACTCCCATCACAGCAAAACAAGATAATAAATGTTTTTTAACATGGGAAGTACTTTCTCCTGTCTGGCATGTTGCCCATATGAAATGTGAATAAGTATCAACTGTTACATGAACATATGATAATTTTCCAAATGAAGGTACATGGGTAACATCCATTTGCCATAATGCATTAGGACACAGACCTCTGGGATTAACTCCTGCCTCTTGAGTGGGCAGGTGTAGCACTTGACACTGGGTACAATGTTGTACAATATTTTTTGCCTGTTTCCATGTGACATCAAATTTGTTTTTTAACCCTGCTGCATTTACATGAGTCAAAGCATGAAGTTCTTGTGCTTTTATGAATGCAGAGGATACCAGTAAGTCAGCTTTTTCATTAGCTTTAGTTAAAGGTCCTGGTAAATTAGTGTGTGCTCGAATATGAGTAATATAAAATGGGAAATTCCTCTTTCTTACAGTTTGTTGTAACAAATTGAATAGGTGGTTTAACTGATCATCCATGCTATATTTAATAAGAGCTGTCTCAACATCTCTTGTAGCCTGTACTACATATGCAGAATCTGATATAATATTAACAGGTTGATTAAAATCTTCTAACACTGTAATGACTGCAACCAACTCTGCCCTTTGAGCTGATTGATATTGAGTTTTGACTACTCGCTCTTTTGGCCCTGTGTAAGCTGCTTTTCCATTGCTGGAACCATCAGTAAATATTGTCAGAGCATTTTCTAAAGGTTCATGTCTGGTAATTTTAGGTAAAATCCAAGTAGTCAATTTTAAAAACTGGAAGATTTTTGTTTTTGGGTAATGATTATCAATAATTCCCACAAAATCAGCAAGGCCAATTTGCCATGCACCAGAATTGATAAAGGCTTGTTTAACTTGTTCCTTGGTTAAAGGGACAACTATTTTGTCTGGGTCATTACCACACAATTTTATTATTCGTAATCTTGTTTGACCAATTAATGTAGCTATTTGATCCAAGTACAATGTAAAAGTTTTAATTGTACTGTGTGGAAGGAATGACCACTCCACAAGATCAGTATTTTGAACAATGATGCCTATTGGAGAATGTGCAGTTGCAAAAATCAAAAGTTGGAGTGGGGCTAAAGAATCTATTCTATTTATTTGCGCTGACTGAATTTTTTCTTCCACTAATTTAATTGCTTTTGTTGCCTCTGGGGTCAATGTTCTCCTACTATTTAAGTCTGGATCTCCTCTTAGGATAGAGAACAAATTTGACATGGCATAAGTAGGAATGCCTAGAGTTGGCCGAATCCAATTAATATCGCCTAGCAATTTTTGAAAGTCATTTAATGTTTCCAATGTATCTTTTCTTATTTCTATTTTTTGTGGCTTAATTTTTCTATTTTCTATTTGCATCCCTAAATAATGAAAAGGATCAGAGGTTTGGATCTTATCAAATGCAATTGTTAGTCCTGCGTTGGCAACCTCTGCTTGCAGAAATGTGTAACAGTCAATTAATCTTTCTCTTGTTTCTGCAGCACATAAAATGTCATCAATATAGTGAATGATATAACAATCTGAAAATTTGTCTCTAACTGGTTGAAGGACTTGACCTACGAAAGTTTGACAAATAGTTGGACTATTAAGCATTCCCTGAGGTAAAACTTTCCACTGAAACCTGGTGGCTGGTTCTTTATTATTTATGGCTGGTATAGTAAAGGCAAATTTTTTACAATCTTGCTCTGCCAGAGGAATGGTAAAAAAGCAATCCTTAAGATCAATTATAATTAAAGGCCAGTCTTTTGGTATCATGGCCGGAGAGGGCAATCCAGGTTGGAGAGGCCCCATGGGTTGAATTACAGCGTTTACAGCTCTTAAGTCCATTAACATACGCCATTTGCCTGATTTTTTCCGAATTACAAATACAGGAGAATTCCAGGGTGAGAATGAAGGCTCAATGTGTCCCTTTTCTAATTGTTCCTTTGCTAATAAGTGTAAAGCCTCCAGTTTTTGCTTCGGTAGCGGCCACTGATATACCCATACCGGTTTTTCTGTTTTCCAAGTTAATGGAATGGGTTTAGGAGGCTCTACAGTGGCCGCCCCTAAAAAGGATACCCTATTCCTTTTCTTATCTGATTTTTCTCAGTCTCAATTGGGACTTTAATGCCATTTTCATTTTTTCCTAATCCCTTTCCTGGTATATATCCTATCTTAGTCATGATTTTTTGACTCACGGGGCTGTATAATGGAGTGGGCATAATGATTTCTGCACCCCATTGTTGTAACAAATCTCGACCCCATAGATTAACAGGAATTGAAGTAATCATTGGCTGAACAGTACTTTCTTGATTATCTGGCCCTAAACAATGTAAAATCATTGTACTTTCATATACTTCTGAAGCCGTGCCTACGCCAACAAGTCTTGTAACAGCCTTTTGTTTAGGCCAATTTTTTGGCCACTGATTTAAAGCAATGACAGAGATATCTGCTCCTGTGTCTACCAACCCTTCAAACTGTTTTCCTTGAATAATGGCCTTACACACAGGTCTGCTTTCAGAGACCAGACTTGCCCAATATGCAGCCTTCCCTGCCAGATCAGTGCTTCCGAATCCTCCTGTTCTTTTTATCTCACTGTTTCCAATTTTAATATAAGGTAGAAGTAATAATTGAGCGATCCTGTCTCCTGGACTGGCACTCCAAGGAATTGAGGAACTAATAACCAATTGAATTTCGCCTTCATAGTCTGAATCAACCACACCAGTATGAATTTGAACTCCTTTTAGATTTAAACTTGATCTTCCTAAGATTAGTCCTACAGTCCCCTCAGGCAATGGGCCGTATACCCCTGTGGGGATTTTTTGTGGAGGCTCCCCTGGAAGCAGAGAGACTGCTTGTATAGTACATAGATCTATTGCTGCACTGCCACTTGTGGCGGGGGATAATTGCTGTATTGTGATAA
>NW_022319125.1:0-3751 GCF_002776525.5 Piliocolobus tephrosceles
TTATCACAATACAGCAATTATCCCCCGCCACAAGTGGCAGTGCAGCAATAGATCTATGTACTATACAAGCAGTCTCTCTGCTTCCAGGGGAGCCTCCACAAAAAATCCCCACAGGGGTATACGGCCCATTGCCTGAGGGGACTGTAGGACTAATCTTAGGAAGATCAAGTTTAAATCTAAAAGGAGTTCAAATTCATACTGGTGTGGTTGATTCAGACTATGAAGGCGAAATTCAATTGGTTATTAGTTCCTCAATTCCTTGGAGTGCCAGTCCAGGAGACAGGATCGCTCAATTATTACTTCTACCTTATATTAAAATTGGAAACAGTGAGATAAAAAGAACAGGAGGATTCGGAAGCACTGATCTGGCAGGGAAGGCTGCATATTGGGCAAGTCTGGTCTCTGAAAGCAGACCTGTGTGTAAGGCCATTATTCAAGGAAAACAGTTTGAAGGGTTGGTAGACACAGGAGCAGATATCTCTGTCATTGCTTTAAATCAGTGGCCAAAAAATTGGCCTAAACAAAAGGCTGTTACAAGACTTGTTGGCGTAGGCACGGCTTCAGAAGTATATGAAAGTACAATGATTTTACATTGTTTAGGGCCAGATAATCAAGAAAGTACTGTTCAGCCAATGATTACTTCAATTCCTGTTAATCTATGGGGTCGAGATTTGTTACAACAATGGGGTGCAGAAATCATTATGCCCACTCCATTATACAGCCCCGTGAGTCAAAAAATCATGACTAAGATAGGATATATACCAGGAAAGGGATTAGGAAAAAATGAAAATGGCATTAAAGTCCCAATTGAGACTGAGAAAAATCAGATAAGAAAAGGAATAGGGTATCCTTTTTAGGGGCGGCCACTGTAGAGCCTCCTAAACCCATTCCATTAACTTGGAAAACAGAAAAACCGGTATGGGTATATCAGTGGCCGCTACCGAAGCAAAAACTGGAGGCTTTACACTTATTAGCAAAGGAACAATTAGAAAAGGGACACATTGAGCCTTCATTCTCACCCTGGAATTCTCCTGTATTTGTAATTCGGAAAAAATCAGGCAAATGGCGTATGTTAATGGACTTAAGAGCTGTAAACGCTGTAATTCAACCCATGGGGCCTCTCCAACCTGGATTGCCCTCTCCGGCCATGATACCAAAAGACTGGCCTTTAATTATAATTGATCTTAAGGATTGCTTTTTTACCATTCCTCTGGCAGAGCAAGATTGTAAAAAATTTGCCTTTACTATACCAGCCATAAATAATAAAGAACCAGCCACCAGGTTTCAGTGGAAAGTTTTACCTCAGGGAATGCTTAATAGTCCAACTATTTGTCAAACTTTCGTAGGTCAAGTCCTTCAACCAGTTAGAGACAAATTTTCAGATTGTTATATCATTCACTATATTGATGACATTTTATGTGCTGCAGAAACAAGAGAAAGATTAATTGACTGTTACACATTTCTGCAAGCAGAGGTTGCCAACGCAGGACTAACAATTGCATTTGATAAGATCCAAACCTCTGATCCTTTTCATTATTTAGGGATGCAAATAGAAAATAGAAAAATTAAGCCACAAAAAATAGAAATAAGAAAAGATACATTGGAAACATTAAATGACTTTCAAAAATTGCTAGGCGATATTAATTGGATTCGGCCAACTCTAGGCATTCCTACTTATGCCATGTCAAATTTGTTCTCTATCCTAAGAGGAGATCCAGACTTAAATAGTAGGAGAACATTGACCCCAGAGGCAACAAAAGCAATTAAATTAGTGGAAGAAAAAATTCAGTCAGCGCAAATAAATAGAATAGATTCTTTAGCCCCACTCCAACTTTTGATTTTTGCAACTGCACATTCTCCAATAGGCATCATTGTTCAAAATACTGATCTTGTGGAGTGGTCATTCCTTCCACACAGTACAATTAAAACTTTTACATTGTACTTGGATCAAATAGCTACATTAATTGGTCAAACAAGATTACGAATAATAAAATTGTGTGGTAATGACCCAGACAAAATAGTTGTCCCTTTAACCAAGGAACAAGTTAAACAAGCCTTTATCAATTCTGGTGCATGGCAAATTGGCCTTGCTGATTTTGTGGGAATTATTGATAATCATTACCCAAAAACAAAAATCTTCCAGTTTTTAAAATTGACTACTTGGATTTTACCTAAAATTACCAGACATGAACCTTTAGAAAATGCTCTGACAATATTTACTGATGGTTCCAGCAATGGAAAAGCAGCTTACACAGGGCCAAAAGAGCGAGTAGTCAAAACTCAATATCAATCAGCTCAAAGGGCAGAGTTGGTTGCAGTCATTACAGTGTTAGAAGATTTTAATCAACCTGTTAATATTATATCAGATTCTGCATATGTAGTACAGGCTACAAGAGATGTTGAGACAGCTCTTATTAAATATAGCATGGATGATCAGTTAAACCACCTATTCAATTTGTTACAACAAACTGTAAGAAAGAGGAATTTCCCATTTTATATTACTCATATTCGAGCACACACTAATTTACCAGGACCTTTAACTAAAGCTAATGAAAAAGCTGACTTACTGGTATCCTCTGCATTCATAAAAGCACAAGAACTTCATGCTTTGACTCATGTAAATGCAGCAGGGTTAAAAAACAAATTTGATGTCACATGGAAACAGGCAAAAAATATTGTACAACATTGTACCCAGTGTCAAGTGCTACACCTGCCCACTCAAGAGGCAGGAGTTAATCCCAGAGGTCTGTGTCCTAATGCATTATGGCAAATGGATGTTACCCATGTACCTTCATTTGGAAAATTATCATATGTTCATGTAACAGTTGATACTTATTCACATTTCATATGGGCAACATGCCAGACAGGAGAAAGTACTTCCCATGTTAAAAAACATTTATTATCTTGTTTTGCTGTGATGGGAGTTCCAGAAAAAATTAAAACTGACAATGGACCAGGTTATTGTAGTAAAGCTTTCCAAAAATTCTTAAATCAGTGGAATATTACACATACAACAGGAATTCCTTATAATTCCCAAGGACAGGCCATAGTAGAAAGAACTAATAGAACACTCAAAACTCAGTTAGTTAAACAAAAAGAAGGGGGAGACAGTAAGGAGTGTACCTCTCCTCAGATGCAGCTTAATCTAGCACTCTATACTTTAAATTTTTTAAACATTTATAGGAATCAGACTACTACTTCTGCAGAACAACATCTTACTGGTAAAAAGAACAGCCCACATGAAGGAAAACTGATTTGGTGGAAAGACAACAAAAATAAGACATGGGAAATAGGGAAGGTAATAACCTGGGGAAGAGGGTTTGCTTGTGTTTCACCAGGAGAAAATCAGCTCCCTATTTGGATACCCACTAGACATTTGAAGGTCTACAATGAACCCATCGGAGATGCAAAGAAAAGCGCCTCCACGGAGACGGAAACACCGCAATCGAGCACCATTGACTCGCAGGATGAATCAAGTGGTGATATCAGAAGAACAGATGAAGACACCACGCACCAAGAAGGCAGAGCTGCCAACCTGGGCACAGTTGAAGAAGCTGACACTGTTAGCTAGAAAAAGCCTAGCTAGCACAAAGGTGACACAAACCTCAGAAAAAATGCTGCTTGCAGCTTTAATGGTTGTATCAACGGTGGTAAGTCTCCCCATGCCTGCAGGAGCAGCTGCAGCTAATTATACCTACTGGGCTTATGTGCCTTTCCCGCCCTTAATTCGGGCAGTGACATGGATGGATAA
>NW_022319126.1:0-2303 GCF_002776525.5 Piliocolobus tephrosceles
GGGAATTTCTTCCTCCTAATAAGCCTGAGAGCACTACAGGAGGCCGGGGCTTATTTCATCCCTTCGGCTTCAACTGTAAAAGGCGGCACGCCTCCAAGGGGGTCGTTTATAGGCCTACCCTTAGAGCGCATTCTCTCTCTCAGGGATATTCCTTGCTGAGAAAAAGAATTCAGCGATACCTCTCCTATTTGTGTGCAAAAGGAGAAAAGATATGGCTCTGTCCGTCCGGCTCACCGGCGGCCAGTTCAAGGTTACCTCCCTTGTTTCCTGAACATCGCTGTTATCCTGTTCTTTTTTCAAGATGCCCAGATTTCGTATTGTTCAAACATACATGCTTCCACAAACAATTTGTGCAGTTAAGGCAATCATCACAGGGTCCTGAGGTGACATATATCCCCCTCAGCTTACAAAGAAAATGATGGGATTAAGAGATTAAAGACAGACATAAGAAATTACAAAAGTATAAATTTTGAAGAACTAATAAAATGTCCATGAAATCTTCATATTTTATGTTTTTCTGCTGTGGCTTCAGCCAGTCCCTCCGTTCAAGGTCCCTGACTTCCCGCAACATTTTCTCTCCCTTTCCCTCTATACAAATGTGCCATTGCGATGAAGGCTTGTTCGCTCTCTCGATTTTGGCGCAGGATTCTTCGACTGGTCCGGCACACTAAAAACAAACCGATTAAACAGAGACACATAATTCCAAAATTTACTACAGTAGTGTTCCCAATAGACTTAATCCAAGTCGTGGGGTTTAATCCATAAAGATTTTTTGCCACTTGATCTAACGCCTCAGCTCCAGGCACAATATTTAAGTGACTCTGAGAGGCTTCAAAAATTTGTTCTTTTAATTTAGAAATGTCTAAAGTGAGATTATCTTCTCTTCCCTGTAGATGGCGTCTTACCATGTCCCAGTGATGTTTAGACTCATTATAAACTTGGGGTGTAATACAAAAATCTGAAGTATTCCAGTCACACTGTAACTGGAAACGATGTTCCAAGCTCATGAGTCTATCTCCCATCCAAATGACAGTTTGTCTAAGATCATTAATTTGATTTGCCAATTTTTGATCGATACCCGATTGTGAATTCCACAACCTTGTGGAATTCTATTGCCAATTGTCGACAAAGCTTACTGTCTGAACAGAAGAGTGCAATGCGACTCCTGCCACAGCGGCTGTAGATGTGACTGCAATTAGTCCCATAATCACTGCAATCAGAGTAAAAATGAATCTTTTGGATCTATTTAAAACGCCTTTTAATACTTCAGTCAAAATATGAATGGATGGCGAGGCCTCCCATGGTCGATCCATGGACACAGGGATCCACACGCCTTCTCTTGCTCTCACTAGCAGAATATGGTGCTGCCAATCAAAAGTCGAATCAATGCAAGTAAACAATCTGCAATTTTCACAAGTTATAGTTTGGGAATCTGGTTTAATAACTATATTTCCTATGACTAACATATAAGGGGGCTTTACACAACTCTGTAAAGGAACTGTTAGATTGGAATTTAGGTTGATAGAGTAAGATGGCTTATAATCTCTTGTTTCTATAGTTTGGTTTCCAGACCAAATTCTAAGGTGGTATGAAGCCACAGTAAGCCTCCATAATTCTGGATGTTCAGGACCAAAAACAGGACTTATCATTTTTGGTCTGGGAGTAGAGATTCCCTTTTCTCCCCATATCCAAGGATGGAAAGACTGTAATTTTTTGTGCTTAAGTTTGTCTAAATTTTCTGTTAAGTCACTATCCACAGTTGGACTCACTAGTGCACTGGGACAGGATTGAGTTTGTCCTGTGCAATTGTGGTAGAATTGACCTCGAGGTGCCCAATCTATAATAGTTCCAAATGTATTGTTTTGTAAAATTACGGCACTATCGGCCACACATTCTTCCCAAACTAAATCTTTTGATTCTATGGAAATCTCCTTGGGGCAAGGTTTCCCTTTTGGCCTAAATTTTAATGATCTTTGATAAGAAAAGTCTTGAAAATAGTTAAGCTGTGGTTTGAGTGACATTCCGCTTACCATGTGATAAGTAAATCTACTTATGGGATTGAGAGTAGGTACTTCTACCAACCAATTTTGGATAGCAGGCATTAAACATCCTGGTGCTGTCCCTAGACATATAGGAGGATAACGATACCCAATGGAAATATTTATCATCATTCCTTCTTCCTCCGGTTTGGCAGGACAACGATCATCTGTGGGACCAGGTACCCACACACTATTATTAACATATACTTCAATAGGATTATCCATCCATGTCACTGCCCGAATTAAGGGCGGGAAAGGCACATA
>NW_022319127.1:0-2303 GCF_002776525.5 Piliocolobus tephrosceles
TATGTGCCTTTCCCGCCCTTAATTCGGGCAGTGACATGGATGGATAATCCTATTGAAGTATATGTTAATAATAGTGTGTGGGTACCTGGTCCCACAGATGATCGTTGTCCTGCCAAACCGGAGGAAGAAGGAATGATGATAAATATTTCCATTGGGTATCGTTATCCTCCTATATGTCTAGGGACAGCACCAGGATGTTTAATGCCTGCTATCCAAAATTGGTTGGTAGAAGTACCTACTCTCAATCCCATAAGTAGATTTACTTATCACATGGTAAGCGGAATGTCACTCAAACCACAGCTTAACTATTTTCAAGACTTTTCTTATCAAAGATCATTAAAATTTAGGCCAAAAGGGAAACCTTGCCCCAAGGAGATTTCCATAGAATCAAAAGATTTAGTTTGGGAAGAATGTGTGGCCGATAGTGCCGTAATTTTACAAAACAATACATTTGGAACTATTATAGATTGGGCACCTCGAGGTCAATTCTACCACAATTGCACAGGACAAACTCAATCCTGTCCCAGTGCACTAGTGAGTCCAACTGTGGATAGTGACTTAACAGAAAATTTAGACAAACTTAAGCACAAAAAATTACAGTCTTTCCATCCTTGGATATGGGGAGAAAAGGGAATCTCTACTCCCAGACCAAAAATGATAAGTCCTGTTTTTGGTCCTGAACATCCAGAATTATGGAGGCTTACTGTGGCTTCATACCACCTTAGAATTTGGTCTGGAAACCAAACTATAGAAACAAGAGATTATAAGCCATCTTACTCTATCAACCTAAATTCCAATCTAACAGTTCCTTTACAGAGTTGTGTAAAGCCCCCTTATATGTTAGTCATAGGAAATATAGTTATTAAACCAGATTCCCAAACTATAACTTGTGAAAATTGCAGATTGTTTACTTGCATTGATTCGACTTTTGATTGGCAGCACCATATTCTGCTAGTGAGAGCAAGAGAAGGCGTGTGGATCCCTGTGTCCATGGATCGACCATGGGAGGCCTCGCCATCCATTCATATTTTGACTGAAGTATTAAAAGGCGTTTTAAATAGATCCAAAAGATTCATTTTTACTCTGATTGCAGTGATTATGGGACTAATTGCAGTCACATCTACAGCCGCTGTGGCAGGAGTCGCATTGCACTCTTCTGTTCAGACAGTAAGCTTTGTCGACAATTGGCAATAGAATTCCACAAGGTTGTGGAATTCACAATCGGGTATCGATCAAAAATTGGCAAATCAAATTAATGATCTTAGACAAACTGTCATTTGGATGGGAGATAGACTCATGAGCTTGGAACATCGTTTCCAGTTACAGTGTGACTGGAATACTTCAGATTTTTGTATTACACCCCAAGTTTATAATGAGTCTAAACATCACTGGGACATGGTAAGACGCCATCTACAGGGAAGAGAAGATAATCTCACTTTAGACATTTCTAAATTAAAAGAACAAATTTTTGAAGCCTCTCAGAGTCACTTAAATATTGTGCCTGGAGCTGAGGCGTTAGATCAAGTGGCAAAAAATCTTTATGGATTAAACCCCACGACTTGGATTAAGTCTATTGGGAACACTACTGTAGTAAATTTTGGAATTATGTGTCTCTGTTTAATCGGTTTGTTTTTAGTGTGCCGGACCAGTCGAAGAATCCTGCGCCAAAATCGAGAGAGCGAACAAGCCTTCATCGCAATGGCACATTTGTATAGAGGGAAAGGGAGAGAAAATGTTGCGGGAAGTCAGGGACCTTGAACGGAGGGACTGGCTGAAGCCACAGCAGAAAAACATAAAATATGAAGATTTCATGGACATTTTATTAGTTCTTCAAAATTTATACTTTTGTAATTTCTTATGTCTGTCTTTAATCTCTTAATCCCATCATTTTCTTTGTAAGCTGAGGGGGATATATGTCACCTCAGGACCCTGTGATGATTGCCTTAACTGCACAAATTGTTTGTGGAAGCATGTATGTTTGAACAATACGAAATCTGGGCATCTTGAAAAAAGAACAGGATAACAGCGATGTTCAGGAAACAAGGGAGGTAACCTTGAACTGGCCGCCGGTGAGCCGGACGGACAGAGCCATATCTTTTCTCCTTTTGCACACAAATAGGAGAGGTATCGCTGAATTCTTTTTCTCAGCAAGGAATATCCCTGAGAGAGAGAATGCGCTCTAAGGGTAGGCCTATAAACGACCCCCTTGGAGGCGTGCCGCCTTTTACAGTTGAAGCCGAAGGGATGAAATAAGCCCCGGCCTCCTGTAGTGCTCTCAGGCTTATTAGGAGGAAGAAATTCCC
>NW_022319128.1:0-1546 GCF_002776525.5 Piliocolobus tephrosceles
CCTCACACCAGGTCAGTCACCCTCATGGAAGGGGTACAATGTAGCTTAGAGAGAATCTGCAGCAACTATTTTGTTTTGTCACTGTTCCTTTAGGTAGACTAAAACTTAACGGAGGGTAAGAACAACCCCTTTCACAGGCAGAAATTGTATACATCATGTCCTTTTTCCTGGTACTGAAGGAAGTCTAGGTCTATTATTCTTTTTGCAAGAACTATCAAAGAATTACAAATGCATTTTGAATAATTTGACTATTTCTATGTATTGGACTGCTATTGGAATAGGCCTTGTTTTTTGAAAAGTAATTAGAAAAACTCCTATCTGCTCTAAATTTCTGTGACTGGAGGTTTCCAAGAGGGAAAGGATACAGAATTCTTATGACTTCAGGATTAGGAAAAACTCTAGAGATCTGTACCAACTGCCCTGCCCTGGGATGAAGTCTGTGCTGATGGGTAGGGCATGGGTCGGAGGGGCAGTTGGAGCAGGATATGGGATACGTCTGGGGGCCCAGAGTCCTGGCCTATGAGCTTGGGGTCCAGGCTCAAGTACCCACTCAGGCTCTAGCTTGCTTGTGATTTGGAGTATTTTAGTCCGTTTATATCTCTATAAAGAAACACCCGAGGCTGGGTAATTTGTAAAGAAAAGAGATTTATTTGGCTCATGGTTCTACAAGCTGCACAAGAAGCTTGGCATCTGTTTCTGATGAAGACCTCAAGAAGCTTCTACTCATGGCAGAAGGTAGAGGGGAGCAGGCATCCCATGGCAAGAGAGGAAGGAAAAGAGAGAGAGGAGGAGGAGGTGCCAGACTGTCTTTTCAACAATCAGTTCTCAGGGAAATGAACTGAGTGAGAACTCACTCATTACCACGATGAAGGCACCACGTCATTCACAAGGGATAGTGAGAACTCACTCATTACCATGATGAAGGTACCACGCCATTCACAAGGGATCCACCCTCAAGGCCCAAATACCTCCCACCAGACCCCACTGCCAAAACTGGGAATCAAATGTCAGCGTGAGATTGGGAGAGGTCAAACATCCAAACGTACCAGTGGGTATATCACCTCCCTGCACTGGGCTCTAGTTTCTCCAAGAGTCAAATGCTGTAAATGTGCCCTGCCTTCTTCCCAGGCTATTCATAGGCTCCAGGTGACATAGAAAGTGTTTTGTTAACCACAAAGTGATGCATATATGTAAGGGGTATTGATGATGATATTATTATTTGTACAGAAAACTGAAATACTAATGTCTTTCGTCAGATAGAATGGAAATGATGGAATGAATAAAATAGTATTTTGACAAGCCATACCCTGTTGACAAGACATCTTTAGAGTAAGGTCTTGAGCTATATAGACTCCTAAACACATACCAGTTTAGTGATGCACTAACTCCAAGAGCCTATGAACAGCTCTGGAAACCATTAGCAGAGCTACAATTGTGTTTCAAGTCACAACTGTTCTTTACTGTAGTGTCCCTTTTAAGGAAATCGTAATCAAATTGATATTTTTATACCAGTATGTAATAAGACTAATACGGTGTCTCTGTTTTT
>NW_022319129.1:0-1546 GCF_002776525.5 Piliocolobus tephrosceles
AAAAACAGAGACACCGTATTAGTCTTATTACATACTGGTATAAAAATATCAATTTGATTACGATTTCCTTAAAAGGGACACTACAGTAAAGAACAGTTGTGACTTGAAACACAATTGTAGCTCTGCTAATGGTTTCCAGAGCTGTTCATAGGCTCTTGGAGTTAGTGCATCACTAAACTGGTATGTGTTTAGGAGTCTATATAGCTCAAGACCTTACTCTAAAGATGTCTTGTCAACAGGGTATGGCTTGTCAAAATACTATTTTATTCATTCCATCATTTCCATTCTATCTGACGAAAGACATTAGTATTTCAGTTTTCTGTACAAATAATAATATCATCATCAATACCCCTTACATATATGCATCACTTTGTGGTTAACAAAACACTTTCTATGTCACCTGGAGCCTATGAATAGCCTGGGAAGAAGGCAGGGCACATTTACAGCATTTGACTCTTGGAGAAACTAGAGCCCAGTGCAGGGAGGTGATATACCCACTGGTACGTTTGGATGTTTGACCTCTCCCAATCTCACGCTGACATTTGATTCCCAGTTTTGGCAGTGGGGTCTGGTGGGAGGTATTTGGGCCTTGAGGGTGGATCCCTTGTGAATGGCGTGGTACCTTCATCATGGTAATGAGTGAGTTCTCACTATCCCTTGTGAATGACGTGGTGCCTTCATCGTGGTAATGAGTGAGTTCTCACTCAGTTCATTTCCCTGAGAACTGATTGTTGAAAAGACAGTCTGGCACCTCCTCCTCCTCTCTCTCTTTTCCTTCCTCTCTTGCCATGGGATGCCTGCTCCCCTCTACCTTCTGCCATGAGTAGAAGCTTCTTGAGGTCTTCATCAGAAACAGATGCCAAGCTTCTTGTGCAGCTTGTAGAACCATGAGCCAAATAAATCTCTTTTCTTTACAAATTACCCAGCCTCGGGTGTTTCTTTATAGAGATATAAACGGACTAAAATACTCCAAATCACAAGCAAGCTAGAGCCTGAGTGGGTACTTGAGCCTGGACCCCAAGCTCATAGGCCAGGACTCTGGGCCCCCAGACGTATCCCATATCCTGCTCCAACTGCCCCTCCGACCCATGCCCTACCCATCAGCACAGACTTCATCCCAGGGCAGGGCAGTTGGTACAGATCTCTAGAGTTTTTCCTAATCCTGAAGTCATAAGAATTCTGTATCCTTTCCCTCTTGGAAACCTCCAGTCACAGAAATTTAGAGCAGATAGGAGTTTTTCTAATTACTTTTCAAAAAACAAGGCCTATTCCAATAGCAGTCCAATACATAGAAATAGTCAAATTATTCAAAATGCATTTGTAATTCTTTGATAGTTCTTGCAAAAAGAATAATAGACCTAGACTTCCTTCAGTACCAGGAAAAAGGACATGATGTATACAATTTCTGCCTGTGAAAGGGGTTGTTCTTACCCTCCGTTAAGTTTTAGTCTACCTAAAGGAACAGTGACAAAACAAAATAGTTGCTGCAGATTCTCTCTAAGCTACATTGTACCCCTTCCATGAGGGTGACTGACCTGGTGTGAGG
>NW_022319130.1:0-2243 GCF_002776525.5 Piliocolobus tephrosceles
CATGCCCAGTTGGTCTGCACCTTCCCGGGCGCCGGCTGCATTTTCGCACATGCGGGAAGAGTTGGTGGTGAAGAAGAACCTGGAAGTGCACCATCTTGCCTCCGTTCGTCCAAACAGTCCAACCTTTTATTGATAATAGTGATAAAGGGGCGCCGTGGTCTGTCTGGCTACTTCCTGCTGTTAAGGGGCGTCGTTAAGGTCAGGGCCCATGGTTGGTATTTGGACGCATGGATGAAAAATAAAATAAGGCACAGTATTAGTATAGGAATGAGGAATGGAAGCATTTGTTGGAATATAGGCAAAACCCAGAAGGATGGTCCTGGCAAGGTTGGGGACTATGAGATAGTTAAGAAAATTTAGTAAGTTTGAGGTGAGTGGGGGAAAGCCAAACTGATTTCTCGGCCTAGTAAGGGGGTAGGGTATGAGGGTATAATGAGAAACGAGTGCGCAAAGTAGTTGTTGGCCAGGCAGCAATTAAGGAGTGGAGTTTTTCGTGGAGTGGATGGCTTTCCACTTACTCCTACTACAGAGATATTGGATGGAAGGCTAGGTCCAGAGAAGGACGGCAAAACAGAATAGGTAGCCTCGCTGTTGATTAAAAAATTAATTGTCTTACCCGCTACCAGGAGAGTTACCCGCGGCTCGGCGAGGGTGATGGGGGTCCCCGAGTCTCGGCACCTTCAGTTGTCATCGTCCAGATGTAGGAGCTGGAAGGAGCTCCCAGGATCCTGGGAAAGGGAGTCACGTGGAGGCGCGGCACCTGTTCTCAGGGTGGGGCAATCAGACTTCCAGTTTCCTCCCTGTTGGCAAGCAGGGCAGGGGGTTGCTGGTGGACGAGGGTTAGGACATTCACTGGCCTAATGTCCTGATGCCTTGCACTTATAGCAAGGCTGCGTTGGGGCTCGGGGACCTTGCGGACACCTGTTGGCATAGTGTCCTGCCTTGCCGCACTTATAGCAGGCAGGCTCCTTTTGTAGCCTTGGAGTCTGCGGAGTATGTGCTCTCTGGCCTGGGGTTATGACTGGGCTGTAAAGCCGCTGCTAGGAGCTGTAACTTCTGTTCAAGGCGAGCCTGCCGTCTCCTCTCTGGAGCTATAGATCTTAAAGGCTAATTTAACTAGGTCTTGTATTGGTGCCTGAGGACCATCCTCTACCTTTTGAAGTTTTTACGAATGTCAGGAGCTGATTGAGAAATGAAATAAGACGCCAAAATGGTGGCCCCTATGGGGGAGGCCGGATCTAACCGGGTATACTGGGTTAGAACCTCAGTCAGTTTAGGGTAGAGGTTAGGATAACCTGGAGGTCATGCCAAGTTAAGTCATAGGCCTGACAAAGGTGTCTAAATTCCTTTATGTATATGGTAGGATTAGCTAAGAAATCACCTAAACGCTTCTTAATTTTGGAAAGATCAGCCAATGAAAAAGGGACATGTACTCTGACTACCCCCTCCGCCCCAGCCACCTCTCGCAAAGGTGCTAACACTGTAGGAGGGTGTGGGCAGAGATAGGAGACTTAAGACAGCCAGTTGGGGGCCTCGAAGGAGGCACGGGACCGAGTGGATTACTAGTAGATAAGGAGAAGGAAGGAGGAGTCTGGATGGGGGGAGGAGGAGGAGTCTGGGCAGGAAGGGAGGGGGTGGGGAGAGCGGGGAGAGAAGGAGTATAGGGACGAGAGCCTAAGGCCCAAAAGCCTTGTATGTAATTAATTTCGGACCACTTGCCTAGCCGCTGGCAGAAATTGCTGAGGTCGATCACGCCACAGTGGAAAGGAAAATTAACCGCTTCCTCCTAAGGTCTTGTTCAAGCTGTAAGGTTTTTAAATTGGCGAGGAGGCACCCTAAGGGGGTGCTCTTTGGAAATTTGGACTGGGGGGTTTCCCGTTTGTTTCCTCTTGCACCAACTGATTTGTTTTTTCTAAGACCAGCCCAGCGGGCGCAAAAGAACCAGCGGGTAGGCAAGTGTAGGAGCAAAACTGCAAGTTTATTTTGGTAACCTAAGGTGTGGGGGAGAAGTCTGTTGGCCTCCGGCGAAGGAGGCCGGCAGAGTCCCCCGGTGGGGCTCTCGGACGGACTTCCCACAGTCCCGACATCCCGACAGGAGTGGGGCTGTTAGAAGACGGGTGGCTCACTGGCCAAGAGTGGCTTTTCTAGGAGTGAGCGGGCAATAGGCGGGGCACGGGCGTGTCCGGGGCATTCCGAAGGTGCGACCAGGTAAATCTTGGTCTCTTCGGATTGACGTCACCTGG
>NW_022319131.1:0-2243 GCF_002776525.5 Piliocolobus tephrosceles
CCAGGTGACGTCAATCCGAAGAGACCAAGATTTACCTGGTCGCACCTTCGGAATGCCCCGGACACGCCCGTGCCCCGCCTATTGCCCGCTCACTCCTAGAAAAGCCACTCTTGGCCAGTGAGCCACCCGTCTTCTAACAGCCCCACTCCTGTCGGGATGTCGGGACTGTGGGAAGTCCGTCCGAGAGCCCCACCGGGGGACTCTGCCGGCCTCCTTCGCCGGAGGCCAACAGACTTCTCCCCCACACCTTAGGTTACCAAAATAAACTTGCAGTTTTGCTCCTACACTTGCCTACCCGCTGGTTCTTTTGCGCCCGCTGGGCTGGTCTTAGAAAAAACAAATCAGTTGGTGCAAGAGGAAACAAACGGGAAACCCCCCAGTCCAAATTTCCAAAGAGCACCCCCTTAGGGTGCCTCCTCGCCAATTTAAAAACCTTACAGCTTGAACAAGACCTTAGGAGGAAGCGGTTAATTTTCCTTTCCACTGTGGCGTGATCGACCTCAGCAATTTCTGCCAGCGGCTAGGCAAGTGGTCCGAAATTAATTACATACAAGGCTTTTGGGCCTTAGGCTCTCGTCCCTATACTCCTTCTCTCCCCGCTCTCCCCACCCCCTCCCTTCCTGCCCAGACTCCTCCTCCTCCCCCCATCCAGACTCCTCCTTCCTTCTCCTTATCTACTAGTAATCCACTCGGTCCCGTGCCTCCTTCGAGGCCCCCAACTGGCTGTCTTAAGTCTCCTATCTCTGCCCACACCCTCCTACAGTGTTAGCACCTTTGCGAGAGGTGGCTGGGGCGGAGGGGGTAGTCAGAGTACATGTCCCTTTTTCATTGGCTGATCTTTCCAAAATTAAGAAGCGTTTAGGTGATTTCTTAGCTAATCCTACCATATACATAAAGGAATTTAGACACCTTTGTCAGGCCTATGACTTAACTTGGCATGACCTCCAGGTTATCCTAACCTCTACCCTAAACTGACTGAGGTTCTAACCCAGTATACCCGGTTAGATCCGGCCTCCCCCATAGGGGCCACCATTTTGGCGTCTTATTTCATTTCTCAATCAGCTCCTGACATTCGTAAAAACTTCAAAAGGTAGAGGATGGTCCTCAGGCACCAATACAAGACCTAGTTAAATTAGCCTTTAAGATCTATAGCTCCAGAGAGGAGACGGCAGGCTCGCCTTGAACAGAAGTTACAGCTCCTAGCAGCGGCTTTACAGCCCAGTCATAACCCCAGGCCAGAGAGCACATACTCCGCAGACTCCAAGGCTACAAAAGGAGCCTGCCTGCTATAAGTGCGGCAAGGCAGGACACTATGCCAACAGGTGTCCGCAAGGTCCCCGAGCCCCAACGCAGCCTTGCTATAAGTGCAAGGCATCAGGACATTAGGCCAGTGAATGTCCTAACCCTCGTCCACCAGCAACCCCCTGCCCTGCTTGCCAACAGGGAGGAAACTGGAAGTCTGATTGCCCCACCCTGAGAACAGGTGCCGCGCCTCCACGTGACTCCCTTTCCCAGGATCCTGGGAGCTCCTTCCAGCTCCTACATCTGGACGATGACAACTGAAGGTGCCGAGACTCGGGGACCCCCATCACCCTCGCCGAGCCGCGGGTAACTCTCCTGGTAGCGGGTAAGACAATTAATTTTTTAATCAACAGCGAGGCTACCTATTCTGTTTTGCCGTCCTTCTCTGGACCTAGCCTTCCATCCAATATCTCTGTAGTAGGAGTAAGTGGAAAGCCATCCACTCCACGAAAAACTCCACTCCTTAATTGCTGCCTGGCCAACAACTACTTTGCGCACTCGTTTCTCATTATACCCTCATACCCTACCCCCTTACTAGGCCGAGAAATCAGTTTGGCTTTCCCCCACTCACCTCAAACTTACTAAATTTTCTTAACTATCTCATAGTCCCCAACCTTGCCAGGACCATCCTTCTGGGTTTTGCCTATATTCCAACAAATGCTTCCATTCCTCATTCCTATACTAATACTGTGCCTTATTTTATTTTTCATCCATGCGTCCAAATACCAACCATGGGCCCTGACCTTAACGACGCCCCTTAACAGCAGGAAGTAGCCAGACAGACCACGGCGCCCCTTTATCACTATTATCAATAAAAGGTTGGACTGTTTGGACGAACGGAGGCAAGATGGTGCACTTCCAGGTTCTTCTTCACCACCAACTCTTCCCGCATGTGCGAAAATGCAGCCGGCGCCCGGGAAGGTGCAGACCAACTGGGCATG
>NW_022319132.1:0-3074 GCF_002776525.5 Piliocolobus tephrosceles
GTCCACTGTAAAAATATGTCCCGCATCGAACTCATCACTTCTACCACCTCCACCAGCCTGGTCCGTGCTACCAACCACTTCTAACGTGCCATCTTGTCCACCCTTGCCCCTCTATAGCCCTTCTGCACACAGCAGCCAGAGTGGTATTTTCAGAATGCAAACCAGATCGTATGACTCCCCTGCTCAGAACTGTCCGCTGGCTTCATGTCACAATAGAGGAAAAGCCACTGTTCTCACCATGGCCTCCAGATCTTGTCTGCTCTGGCCCCTGCCCTCCTCTCCTTCTGCTTCAGCCCCCACTGTTAGCCTTGTTCACTCTGCACGAGGCACCTGGGGCTTCTGGCTGTGCCCCCTGCATTAACATTCTCCTCTACCTAGAATGCTCTTCCTCCAGAACTTTCCATGGCTCCCTCCTTCCCATCATTCATGTCTCACCTCAAATGTCAGCTCCTCAGAGAGACCCCTTTGACCACTATGGTCAGTCACTCTGTATCCCTTTTTCCTTTAAAAAAAATTCTCCATAACACATATTATATTCTGAAATTACTGAGTTTATGTATTGTCTTTCACCTGTAGAATGTCAGCTCCTTGAGATCAAGGACTGAGTGTCTCTTGTTTGCTGCTGCGTCCTCAGTGCTGAGAGCAGGGACCCACACACAGTAGGTGTGCAGCATATTTTGTTCACTAGGTGCATGAACATGCTTTGTGGGCATCCCCATGAGCAGGTGATGGGCACTCTCTGCACCCCCGTTCTGTCGTGTGTAAGATAAGTCACCTGAGCCCCGTCTGCAAGGGGCCAACTCCCTCTAACACTTCTGTGAGTCTCTTATTGTTCAGAATCATAAAAGGCCAGATTGAAGACGTAGCAATAGAAGCAAAAGAAAAACTGAGAGAGATGGAATTCTCTGAAGATAGTAAAGGAGGGACTCGGAGCCCCATGTGAGCACAGGTGTGAAAAATGTCAGTGGAAGAGCTGGAATCGGGAGAGCTCTGTTTGAGTCCCACGCCCTGGCCATTTACCTGGAATGATTTCAGATGAAGAAGTTTGCCTTTCAATGCCTCAGTTTCCCCCTCTATAAAATGCAAGCCCTGCTTCCTTTGCAAGGTTGCAGAGAGGGTCAAACAAAAACCTATTTCATAGGTAAAAATTTTATGAACGATCATATGATTAAAAAATTTTTCTGGAGAAATCTTTACTGAGTGTCTGGGAACCAGACACTGCTCTGGAGCCTGGGGGTACTGTGAGGAGTGACCCTTTCCTTCAAGGAGGAGAATAATCACACAGACAAACACGTACTCACCAATAGCAAAAGGTGTGTTGAAGGAAGGATGGCATCCCCTGAGGGACTAGTCTAAGCTTCAGGTCAGGGAGGGCTTCCCTGAGGAGGTGCCCTTTGGACTAAGAGGTAAAGGATAAGCAGGAGTCAAATAGCAAAGGGCAGGATGAGGGCTGGAAAGGGTGTTCCAGGCAGCAGATACAGCTCAGGCAAAGGCCCTGAGGTGGGAAAGAACAGAGTGCAGGAGACTCGATAACTGACATGGCTGCAGAGGTAGAGAGGAAGCATGCATCAGAGAAGCTGGCCAGGTTAACAGAGGCCAGGTCCCGTGGGACCTCACAGGGCATGGGAAAGCACTGTCATAAAGGCAGCATGGCCCGCAAAGGTTTGGGTTGGGGGAAGTGGGAGGTAATGATGTAGTCAGGTTTGTATTTCAAAAAAGCAACTTTGGCTGTTGTAAGGACAGAAGATGGAGGGGAGCAAGGGGAATGCGGGAAGGCTGTTCACAGGCTACTGCACCTGTCCTAGCAAAAGTGGATGAAGCTAAAATAGGATGAAGTAGGAACTTGCACATAGCATGTTCAAGAGGGTAATTTCTGAGGGTACAATTTGCAATGTGAGGCAAAAGAGCAAATGTGTAGACACTTTAGTCAAGAATTCTGCTTCTACAACTCGATCCTATAGAAATGCTGGCACAAAAGTTCAAAGACCTCTATACAAGATGTTCATTGTATCACTGGTTATAATAGTAAAAACTAGGAACAACTTGAGTGAGCATCAATTGACTTTGACAGAATTATGCAGGGGAATACTATGCAGCTGGTAAAAAGAATAAAACAAATCCACATATACTGATGAGTAAAATAGACATGACAGATTGCCAGGTGAGAAAACAGGTTACAGAACTGCATAAATATTATTAAACCATTGATTTTTAATCTTCCTCATGTTTCTGTATACATAAAAAGGCCAGAAGGCTGGGCACAGTGGCTCATGCCTGTAATCCCAAAACTTTGAGAGGCCAAGGCGGGTGGACCACTTGAGGTCAGGAGTTCAAGACGAGCCTGGCTAACATGGTGAAACTCCATCTCTACTAAAAAACACAAAAATTAGCTGGGCGTGGTGGCAGACGCCTGTGATCTCAGCTACTCGGGAGGCTGAGGCAGGAGGATCACTTGAACCCAGGAGGCGGAGGCTGCAGTGAGCAGAGATTGCACCACTGCACTCCAGCCTGGGCGACAGTAAGACTCTTTTCTCCAAAAATTAAAAAATTAAATTAAAAAAAAGAAGTCCAGAGGAAGTAGAGGAAGGAAAGATGGGAAACATGGTTTGTCCAGCTACAAGAGCTAGGTTCTATAAAATAGCTTCAACACAGCACTCTGTCCATTTCACGGCTGAGAAAACTAAGGCTGCTAAGTGGCTATGCGAGGACTGATAATGGGTCAGTCCCTCAGAACCAACGCCCCTTCCCACCCAACGCCCTGCTCCTAAAAGATCCACCACCTGATACGGTTTGGATATTTATCCCTGCCCAAATCTTGTGTGGAATTGTAATCCCCAATGTGGGAGCTGGAGCCTGGTGGGAGGTGTTTGGATCCTGCGGGCGGACCCCTCGTGGCTTGGTGCCATCTTTGTGACAGTGAGTTCTAGGGAGATCTTGTCATTTCAAAGTGCCTGGTGATAATGAGTTCTGGTGAGATGTGGCGTCTCTCCGCCACTCACACTCCCTCTCTTGCTTCTGCCTGCTCCCCCTTTACCTTCCGCTATGAGTGAAAGTTTCCTGAGGCCTCCCCAGAA
>NW_022319133.1:0-4596 GCF_002776525.5 Piliocolobus tephrosceles
AGAAAGCTTCTTTCCAGTTTTTGTCTGAAGATATTTCATTGTTCAACATATGCCTGAATGCACACCAAAATATCCGTTTGTGGATTCCTGGAAGATAGTGTTTGCAAACTGCACAATGTAAAGGAAGGTTTAACTCTGTGAGATGAATGGACACATCACAAAGCAGTTTCTCAGAAAATTTCTTTCTAGTTTTTATTGGAATGTACTTCCTACTTCACCTTATGCTTCAATGCAATTGGAAATATCACTTTGTAGATTTTACAAAAAGAGTGTTTCTACACTGCTCAATTTAAAGAAAGGTACAACTCTGTGAGAGGAATGCACACTTTACAAAGCAATTTCATTGAAAGCTTATCTCCAGGTTTTTTTAGTAGTACTTTAAATTCTAGGGTACATGTGCACAACCTGCAGGTTTGTTACGTATGTATACATGTGCCATGTTGGTGTGCTGCACCCATCAACTTGTCATTTACATTAGATTTATCTCCTAATGCTATCCCTCCCCTCTCTCTGCTCCCCAAAATAGTCCCCAGAGTGTGACGTTCCCCTTCCCATGTCCAAGAGATGTCATTGTTTAATTCCCACCTATGAGTGAGAACATGCGGTGTTTGGTTTTCGGTTATTGTGATAGTTTGCTGAGAATGATGGTTTTCAGCTGCATCCATGTCCCTACAAAGGACACGAACTCATCCTTTTTTATGGCTGCATAATATTCCATGGTGCATATGTGCCACATTTTCTTAATCCAGTCTGTCACTGATGGACATTTGGGTTGATTCCAAGTCTTTGCTATTGTGAATAGTGTCACAATAAACATACGTGTGCATGTGTCTTTATAGTAACATGAGTTATATTCCTTTGGATATATACCCAGTAATGGGATGGCTGGGTCCAATGGTATTTCTAGTTCTAGATTCTTGAGGAATTGCCACACTGTTTTCCACAATGGTTGAACTAGTTTACTGTCCCACCAACAGTGTAAAAGTGTTTCTATTTCCCCACATCATCTCCAGCACCTGTTGTTTCCTGACTTTTTAATGATTGCCATTCTAACTGGTGTGAGATGGTATCCCATTGTGGTTTTGATTTGCATTTCTCTGATGGCGAGTGATGATGAGAATTTTTTGATGTATCTGTGGGCTGTATGAATGTTTTCTTTTGAGAAGTGTCTGTTCATATCCTTTGCCCACTTTTGGATGGGGTTGTTTTATTCTTGTAAATTTGATTGAGTTATTTATAGGTTCTAGATGTATAGGTTCTGGATACTCATCAGCCCTTTGTCCAATGAGTAGATTTCAAAAATTTTCTCCCATTCTGTAGGTTGCCTGTTCACTCTGATGGTTGTTTCTTTTGCTGTGCAGAAGCTCTTTAGTTTAATTAGTCCCATTTGTCAATTTTGACTCTTGTTGCTGTTGCTTTTGGTGTTTTAGACATGAAGTCCTTGTCGATGCCTATGTCCTGAATGGTATTATCTAGGTTTTCTTCTAAGGTTTTTATGGTTTTAGGTCTAATGTTTAATTCTCTAATCCATCTTGAATTAATTTTCATACTAGGAATAAGGAAAGGATCCAGTTTCAGCTTTCTACTTATGGCTAGACAATTTTCCCAGAACCACTTATTAAATAGGGAATCCTTTCCCCATTTCTTGTTTTTGTCAAGTTTGTCAAAGATCAGATGGCTGTAGATGCGTGCTATTATTTCTGAGTGCTCTGTCCTATTCTATTGGTCTATATCTCTGTTTTGGTACCAGTACCATACTGTTTTTGGTTACTGTAGCCTTGTAGTATAATTTGAAGTCAGGTAGCGTGATGCCTCCAGCTTTGTTCTTTTGGCTTAGGATTGTCTTGGCAATGCAGGGTCTTTTTTGTTTCCATATGAACTTTAAAGCAGCTTTTTCCAATTCTGTGAAGAAAGTCATTTTTACCTTAATGGGGATGGCCTTGAAACTGTAAATTACCTTGGGCAGTATGGCCGTTTTCACAGTGTTGATTCTTCCTATCCATGAGCATGATATGTTCTTCCATTTGTCTGTGTCCTCTTTCATTACACTGAGCAGTGGTTTGTAGTTCTCCTTGAAGAGGTCCTTCACATCTCTTGTAGGTTGGATTCCTAGGTATTTTATTCAGTTTTCCTCTGAACATATTTCCTTGTTCACCATAGGCCTACATGTACCCACAATGACCCTTAGTGATTTGTCCAAAGACTGAGTTTCCAATATGTGCAATGTAAGGAAAGGTTTAACTCTGTAAGATGAATTCACACATCACAAAGCAGTTTCTCGGAATACTTTTTTCTACTTATTATCTGAGGATATTTCCCTTTTCACTAGAGGCATCAAGACACTCTCAAATATCCCTTTGTAGATTTTACACAGACAGTGTTTCCATAATGCTCAATGAAAAGTGAGATATAACTCTGTGAATGGAATGTGCACATCACATTGCAGTTTCTCAGAAAGCTTCTCTCCAGTTTTTCATCTTATGATATTTCATTTTTCACCATAGGCCTCAAAGCCCTCCCAAATATCCTTTTGCAGATTCCACAAACACAGTGTTACAAAACTGCTCAATGAAAAGAAAGGTTTAACTCTGGGAGATGAATTCACACATTGTAAATCTGTCTCTCGGAAAAGTTCTTTCTAGTTTTTATCTGAGAATATTTCCTTTTTCACCATAGACTTCAATGTGCTCCCGAGTACCCCTTCTCAGATTCCACAAAAACAGTGATTCCCCACTACTCAATCAAAAGAAACGTTTTACTCTATGAGATGAATACGCACATCACAAAGCAATTTCGCAGAGAGCTTCTATCCAGTTGCCATCTGAAGAGGTTTCCTTCTTCACAGTATGCCTCAGTGTGCCCCCAAATCTTGCTTCATGGATTCATCAAATACAATGTTCCCAAAGTGCTATGTAAATCGAAGTTTAACTCTGTGAGATGAATGCACACATCACAAAACATTTTCTCAGAAAGCTTCTTTCTAGTTTTTATCTGAAGATACTTCCTTCTTCACCTTAGGCTTTAATGCACTCCAAAATATCCCTTTTTAGATTTTACACAAACAGTGTTTCCACACTGATCAATGAAGAGAAAGATATTACTCTGTGAGAGGAATGCATAATTCAAAAAGCAGTTTCTCAGAAATCTTCTCTCCCGTTTTTGTCTGTGGATATTTCCTTTTTCACCATAGGCTTCAATGTGCTCCCATATGTCCCTTCTCAGGTTCCACAAAATCACTGATTTCAAACTGCTCGTTGAAAATAAGTGCTTTAACTCTATGAGATGAATGCACACATTACAATGCAGTTTCTCAGAAAGCTTATTTCCAGTTATCATCTGAACATATCTCCTTTTTCAGCATAGGCCTCAATGTGTCCCCAAATGTCCCTTCACAATTTGCTCAAAGACAGTTTCCAAAGTGTGCAATGTAAAGGGAAGTTTAATCCTTTGAGAGGAATGTACACATTACAAGGCAATTTCTCGGAAAGCTTCTTTCTAGTTTTTATCTGAGGATATTTTCCTTTTCATCACAGGTTTCAAGGCACTCTGATATTTGTAGATTTTACACAGACAGTGTTTCCATACTGCTTAATGAAAAAGGAGGCATTACTCTGTAAGTGGAAGTCACACATCACAAAGCAGTTTTTCAGAAAGCTTCTCTTCAGTTTTTGTTGGAAGATATTTCCTTTTTCACCACAGGAATCAATGCGCAGAATCAATATTCCTTTGCAGATTCCACAAAAAGAGTGTTACCAAACTGCTCAATGATAAGAAATGTTTAACTCTGTAATATGAATTCACACATCAAAAAGCAATTTCCCAGAATGCTTCTTTCTAGTTTTCATCTGATAATATTTACTTTTCCATCTTAAGCATCAATGCTCCCCCAAGTATCTATTCCCAGATTACACAAAATAAAGGTGTAATCCAAAAAAAGTTTAACTCTATGAGATGAATGTGTACATCACAAAGTGGTTTCACAGAAAGTTTCTTTCCAGTTTTCATCTGAATATATTTCCCTGTTCCCCATAGTCCTCAATTTGCCCCTAGAGTCCTTTCGTGATTTGTTCAATGACAGAGTTTCTAAAGTGCAATTTAAGGAAAGGAAAGTTTTAACTCTGTGAGATGAATGCACACCTCACAAAACAGTTTTTTGGAAAGTTTCTTTCGAGTTTTCATCTGAGGATATTTCCCTTATCACCACTGGCTTCAAGGTGCTCCAAAATATCCCTTTTTAGATTTTTCACAAACGTTGTTTCCACACTGCTCAATGAAAAAGGAGGTTTAACTGTGTGAGTGGAGTGAGTGGAATGTACACATCACAAAGCAGTTTCTCAGAATGCTTCTCTCCAGCTTTTATCTGAAGATATTTCCTTTTTCACCATCGACTCAATGCGTTCCCTAATATCCATTTGCGTATTGCACAAAACAGTGTTAGAAAACTGCACAATTAAATGAATTTTTTAACTCTGTGAGATGAATTCATACATCACAAAGCAGTTTCTTGGGAAATTTCCTTCTAGTTTTTATCTGAGGATATTTCCTTTTTCACCATAGACTTCAATGTGCTCCAAAATATCACTTCTTATATTCCAG
>NW_022319134.1:0-4596 GCF_002776525.5 Piliocolobus tephrosceles
CTGGAATATAAGAAGTGATATTTTGGAGCACATTGAAGTCTATGGTGAAAAAGGAAATATCCTCAGATAAAAACTAGAAGGAAATTTCCCAAGAAACTGCTTTGTGATGTATGAATTCATCTCACAGAGTTAAAAAATTCATTTAATTGTGCAGTTTTCTAACACTGTTTTGTGCAATACGCAAATGGATATTAGGGAACGCATTGAGTCGATGGTGAAAAAGGAAATATCTTCAGATAAAAGCTGGAGAGAAGCATTCTGAGAAACTGCTTTGTGATGTGTACATTCCACTCACTCCACTCACACAGTTAAACCTCCTTTTTCATTGAGCAGTGTGGAAACAACGTTTGTGAAAAATCTAAAAAGGGATATTTTGGAGCACCTTGAAGCCAGTGGTGATAAGGGAAATATCCTCAGATGAAAACTCGAAAGAAACTTTCCAAAAAACTGTTTTGTGAGGTGTGCATTCATCTCACAGAGTTAAAACTTTCCTTTCCTTAAATTGCACTTTAGAAACTCTGTCATTGAACAAATCACGAAAGGACTCTAGGGGCAAATTGAGGACTATGGGGAACAGGGAAATATATTCAGATGAAAACTGGAAAGAAACTTTCTGTGAAACCACTTTGTGATGTACACATTCATCTCATAGAGTTAAACTTTTTTTGGATTACACCTTTATTTTGTGTAATCTGGGAATAGATACTTGGGGGAGCATTGATGCTTAAGATGGAAAAGTAAATATTATCAGATGAAAACTAGAAAGAAGCATTCTGGGAAATTGCTTTTTGATGTGTGAATTCATATTACAGAGTTAAACATTTCTTATCATTGAGCAGTTTGGTAACACTCTTTTTGTGGAATCTGCAAAGGAATATTGATTCTGCGCATTGATTCCTGTGGTGAAAAAGGAAATATCTTCCAACAAAAACTGAAGAGAAGCTTTCTGAAAAACTGCTTTGTGATGTGTGACTTCCACTTACAGAGTAATGCCTCCTTTTTCATTAAGCAGTATGGAAACACTGTCTGTGTAAAATCTACAAATATCAGAGTGCCTTGAAACCTGTGATGAAAAGGAAAATATCCTCAGATAAAAACTAGAAAGAAGCTTTCCGAGAAATTGCCTTGTAATGTGTACATTCCTCTCAAAGGATTAAACTTCCCTTTACATTGCACACTTTGGAAACTGTCTTTGAGCAAATTGTGAAGGGACATTTGGGGACACATTGAGGCCTATGCTGAAAAAGGAGATATGTTCAGATGATAACTGGAAATAAGCTTTCTGAGAAACTGCATTGTAATGTGTGCATTCATCTCATAGAGTTAAAGCACTTATTTTCAACGAGCAGTTTGAAATCAGTGATTTTGTGGAACCTGAGAAGGGACATATGGGAGCACATTGAAGCCTATGGTGAAAAAGGAAATATCCACAGACAAAAACGGGAGAGAAGATTTCTGAGAAACTGCTTTTTGAATTATGCATTCCTCTCACAGAGTAATATCTTTCTCTTCATTGATCAGTGTGGAAACACTGTTTGTGTAAAATCTAAAAAGGGATATTTTGGAGTGCATTAAAGCCTAAGGTGAAGAAGGAAGTATCTTCAGATAAAAACTAGAAAGAAGCTTTCTGAGAAAATGTTTTGTGATGTGTGCATTCATCTCACAGAGTTAAACTTCGATTTACATAGCACTTTGGGAACATTGTATTTGATGAATCCATGAAGCAAGATTTGGGGGCACACTGAGGCATACTGTGAAGAAGGAAACCTCTTCAGATGGCAACTGGATAGAAGCTCTCTGCGAAATTGCTTTGTGATGTGCGTATTCATCTCATAGAGTAAAACGTTTCTTTTGATTGAGTAGTGGGGAATCACTGTTTTTGTGGAATCTGAGAAGGGGTACTCGGGAGCACATTGAAGTCTATGGTGAAAAAGGAAATATTCTCAGATAAAAACTAGAAAGAACTTTTCCGAGAGACAGATTTACAATGTGTGAATTCATCTCCCAGAGTTAAACCTTTCTTTTCATTGAGCAGTTTTGTAACACTGTGTTTGTGGAATCTGCAAAAGGATATTTGGGAGGGCTTTGAGGCCTATGGTGAAAAATGAAATATCATAAGATGAAAAACTGGAGAGAAGCTTTCTGAGAAACTGCAATGTGATGTGCACATTCCATTCACAGAGTTATATCTCACTTTTCATTGAGCATTATGGAAACACTGTCTGTGTAAAATCTACAAAGGGATATTTGAGAGTGTCTTGATGCCTCTAGTGAAAAGGGAAATATCCTCAGATAATAAGTAGAAAAAAGTATTCCGAGAAACTGCTTTGTGATGTGTGAATTCATCTTACAGAGTTAAACCTTTCCTTACATTGCACATATTGGAAACTCAGTCTTTGGACAAATCACTAAGGGTCATTGTGGGTACATGTAGGCCTATGGTGAACAAGGAAATATGTTCAGAGGAAAACTGAATAAAATACCTAGGAATCCAACCTACAAGAGATGTGAAGGACCTCTTCAAGGAGAACTACAAACCACTGCTCAGTGTAATGAAAGAGGACACAGACAAATGGAAGAACATATCATGCTCATGGATAGGAAGAATCAACACTGTGAAAACGGCCATACTGCCCAAGGTAATTTACAGTTTCAAGGCCATCCCCATTAAGGTAAAAATGACTTTCTTCACAGAATTGGAAAAAGCTGCTTTAAAGTTCATATGGAAACAAAAAAGACCCTGCATTGCCAAGACAATCCTAAGCCAAAAGAACAAAGCTGGAGGCATCACGCTACCTGACTTCAAATTATACTACAAGGCTACAGTAACCAAAAACAGTATGGTACTGGTACCAAAACAGAGATATAGACCAATAGAATAGGACAGAGCACTCAGAAATAATAGCACGCATCTACAGCCATCTGATCTTTGACAAACTTGACAAAAACAAGAAATGGGGAAAGGATTCCCTATTTAATAAGTGGTTCTGGGAAAATTGTCTAGCCATAAGTAGAAAGCTGAAACTGGATCCTTTCCTTATTCCTAGTATGAAAATTAATTCAAGATGGATTAGAGAATTAAACATTAGACCTAAAACCATAAAAACCTTAGAAGAAAACCTAGATAATACCATTCAGGACATAGGCATCGACAAGGACTTCATGTCTAAAACACCAAAAGCAACAGCAACAAGAGTCAAAATTGACAAATGGGACTAATTAAACTAAAGAGCTTCTGCACAGCAAAAGAAACAACCATCAGAGTGAACAGGCAACCTACAGAATGGGAGAAAATTTTTGAAATCTACTCATTGGACAAAGGGCTGATGAGTATCCAGAACCTATACATCTAGAACCTATAAATAACTCAATCAAATTTACAAGAATAAAACAACCCCATCCAAAAGTGGGCAAAGGATATGAACAGACACTTCTCAAAAGAAAACATTCATACAGCCCACAGATACATCAAAAAATTCTCATCATCACTCGCCATCAGAGAAATGCAAATCAAAACCACAATGGGATACCATCTCACACCAGTTAGAATGGCAATCATTAAAAAGTCAGGAAACAACAGGTGCTGGAGATGATGTGGGGAAATAGAAACACTTTTACACTGTTGGTGGGACAGTAAACTAGTTCAACCATTGTGGAAAACAGTGTGGCAATTCCTCAAGAATCTAGAACTAGAAATACCATTGGACCCAGCCATCCCATTACTGGGTATATATCCAAAGGAATATAACTCATGTTACTATAAAGACACATGCACACGTATGTTTATTGTGACACTATTCACAATAGCAAAGACTTGGAATCAACCCAAATGTCCATCAGTGACAGACTGGATTAAGAAAATGTGGCACATATGCACCATGGAATATTATGCAGCCATAAAAAAGGATGAGTTCGTGTCCTTTGTAGGGACATGGATGCAGCTGAAAACCATCATTCTCAGCAAACTATCACAATAACCGAAAACCAAACACCGCATGTTCTCACTCATAGGTGGGAATTAAACAATGACATCTCTTGGACATGGGAAGGGGAACGTCACACTCTGGGGACTATTTTGGGGAGCAGAGAGAGGGGAGGGATAGCATTAGGAGATAAATCTAATGTAAATGACAAGTTGATGGGTGCAGCACACCAACATGGCACATGTATACATACGTAACAAACCTGCAGGTTGTGCACATGTACCCTAGAATTTAAAGTACTACTAAAAAAACCTGGAGATAAGCTTTCAATGAAATTGCTTTGTAAAGTGTGCATTCCTCTCACAGAGTTGTACCTTTCTTTAAATTGAGCAGTGTAGAAACACTCTTTTTGTAAAATCTACAAAGTGATATTTCCAATTGCATTGAAGCATAAGGTGAAGTAGGAAGTACATTCCAATAAAAACTAGAAAGAAATTTTCTGAGAAACTGCTTTGTGATGTGTCCATTCATCTCACAGAGTTAAACCTTCCTTTACATTGTGCAGTTTGCAAACACTATCTTCCAGGAATCCACAAACGGATATTTTGGTGTGCATTCAGGCATATGTTGAACAATGAAATATCTTCAGACAAAAACTGGAAAGAAGCTTTCT
>NW_022319135.1:0-2566 GCF_002776525.5 Piliocolobus tephrosceles
AAAGCAGTTTCTCAGAAAGCTTCTTTGCACTTTTCATCTGAAGATATTGCCTTGTTCAACATAGGCCTCGATGCACCCCCAACTGTCTCTTTGAGGATTTGTCAAATACAGTGTTCCCAAATTGGGCAATGTAAATTGAAGTTTAACTCTGTGAGTTGAATGAACATATCACAAAGCAGTTTCTCGGAAAGCTTCTTTCCAGTTTTTATCTGAGGATACTTCCATCTTCACCTTAGGCTTCAATGCACTCTGAAATATCACTTTGTAGATTTTACAGAAACAGTGTTTCCACACTGCTCAATGAAAAGAAAGGTATTACTCTGTGAGAGAAATGCACAATATGAAAAGCAGTTTCTCACAAAGCTTCTCTCCAGTTATTATGTGAAAATATTTCCTTCTTCACTGTAGGCCTCAATATACTACAAAATATCCCTTTGAAGATTCCTCAAAATTAGAGTTTCTCAGAAAGCTTCTTTCCAGTTTTCCTCTGAACATATTTCCTTGTTCACCATAGGCCTAAATGCGCCCACATGACCCTTAGTGATTTGTCCAAAGACTGAGATTCCAATATGTGCAATGTAAGGAAAGGATTAACTCTGTAAGATGAATTCACACATCACAAAGCAGTTTCTCGAAATGCTTTTTTCTACTTATTATCTGAGGATATTTCCCTTTTCACTACAGGAGTCAAAACACTCTGAAATATCCCTTTGTAGATTTTGCACAGACAGTATTTCCATACTACTCAATGAAAAGTGAGATATAACTCTGTGAGTGGAATGTGCACATCACATTGCAGTTTCTCAGAAAGCTTCTCTCCAGTTTTTCATCTTATGATATTTCATTTTTCACCATAGGCCTCAAAGCCCTCCCAAATATCCTTTTGCAGATTCCACAAACACAGTGTTACAAAACTGCTCAATGAAAAGAAAGGTTTAACTCTGGGAGATGAATTCACACATTGTAAATCTGTCTCTCGGAAAAGTTCTTTCTAGTTTTTATCTGAGAATATTTCCTTTTTCACCGTAGACTTCAATGTGCTCCCGAGTACCCCTTCTCAGATTCCACAAAAACAGTGATTCCCCACTACTCAATCAAAAGAAACGTTTTACTCTATGAGATGAATGCACACATCACAAAGAAATTTCGCAGAGAACTTCTATCCAGTTGCCATATGAAGATGTTTCCTTCTTCACAGTATGCCTCAGTGTGCCCCCAAATGTCACTTCATGGATTCATCAAATACAGTGTTCCCAAACTGCAATGTAAATTGAGGTTTAACTCTGTGAGATGAATGCACACATCACAAAGCTTATTTCCAGTTACCATCTGAACATATCTCCTTTTTCAGCATAGGTCTCAATGTGTCCCCAAATGTCCCTTCACGATTTGTTCTAAGACATTTTCCAAAGTGTGCAATGTAAAGGGAGGTTTAATCCTCTCAGATGAATGTATGCATTACAAGGCAATTTCTCGGAAAGCTTCTTTCTAGTTTTTATCTGAGGATATTTTCCTTTTCACCACAGGTTTCAAGGAACTCTGATATACCTCTTTGTAGATTTTACACAGACAGTGTTTCCATACTGCTTAATGAAAAGGGAGGCATTACTCTGTAAGTGGAAGGCACACATCACAAAGCAGTTTTTCAGAAAGCTTCTCTCCAGTTTTTGTTGGAAGATATTTCCTTTTTCACCATAGGAATCAATGCGCTACCGAATATTCCTTTGCAGATTCCACAAAAACAGTGTTACCAAACTGCTCAATGATAAGAAATGTTTAACTCTGTAATATAAATTTGCACATCAAAAAGCAATTTCCCAGAATGATTCTTTCTAGTTTTCATCTGATAATATTTACTTTTCCATCTTAGGCATCAATGCTCCCCCAAGTATCTATTCCCAGATTACACAAAATAATTTGGATTACAATCCAAAAAAAGTTTAACTCTATGAGACGAATGTGCACATCACAAAGTGGTTTCACAGGAAGTTTCTTTCCCGTTTTCATCTGAATATATTTCCCTGTTCCCTATAGTCCTCAATTTGCCCCTAGAGTCCCAGTGCAATTTAAGGAAAGGAAAGATTTAACTCTGTGAGATGAATGCACACCTCACAAAACAGTTTTTTGGAAAGCTTATTTCTAGTTTTCATCTGAGGATATTTCCCTTATCACCACTGGCTTCAAGGTGCTCCAAAATATCCCTTTTTGAATTTTTCACAAACATTGTTTCCACACTGCTCAATGAAAAGGGAGGTTTAACTGTGTGAGTGGAATGAGTGCAATATACACATCACAAAGCAGTTTCTCAGAATGCTTCTCTCCAGCTTTTATCTGAAGATATTTCCGTTTTCACCATCGTGAAATGCGTTCCCTAATATCCATTTGCGTATTGCACAAAACAGTGTTAGAAAACTGCACAATTAAATGAATCTTTTAACTCTGTGAGATGAATTCATACATCACAAAGCAATTTCTTGGGAAATTTCCTTCTAGTTTTTATCTGAGGATATTTCCTTTTGCACCATAGACTTCAATGTGCTCCAAAATATCACTTCTTATATTCCAG
>NW_022319136.1:0-2566 GCF_002776525.5 Piliocolobus tephrosceles
CTGGAATATAAGAAGTGATATTTTGGAGCACATTGAAGTCTATGGTGCAAAAGGAAATATCCTCAGATAAAAACTAGAAGGAAATTTCCCAAGAAATTGCTTTGTGATGTATGAATTCATCTCACAGAGTTAAAAGATTCATTTAATTGTGCAGTTTTCTAACACTGTTTTGTGCAATACGCAAATGGATATTAGGGAACGCATTTCACGATGGTGAAAACGGAAATATCTTCAGATAAAAGCTGGAGAGAAGCATTCTGAGAAACTGCTTTGTGATGTGTATATTGCACTCATTCCACTCACACAGTTAAACCTCCCTTTTCATTGAGCAGTGTGGAAACAATGTTTGTGAAAAATTCAAAAAGGGATATTTTGGAGCACCTTGAAGCCAGTGGTGATAAGGGAAATATCCTCAGATGAAAACTAGAAATAAGCTTTCCAAAAAACTGTTTTGTGAGGTGTGCATTCATCTCACAGAGTTAAATCTTTCCTTTCCTTAAATTGCACTGGGACTCTAGGGGCAAATTGAGGACTATAGGGAACAGGGAAATATATTCAGATGAAAACGGGAAAGAAACTTCCTGTGAAACCACTTTGTGATGTGCACATTCGTCTCATAGAGTTAAACTTTTTTTGGATTGTAATCCAAATTATTTTGTGTAATCTGGGAATAGATACTTGGGGGAGCATTGATGCCTAAGATGGAAAAGTAAATATTATCAGATGAAAACTAGAAAGAATCATTCTGGGAAATTGCTTTTTGATGTGCAAATTTATATTACAGAGTTAAACATTTCTTATCATTGAGCAGTTTGGTAACACTGTTTTTGTGGAATCTGCAAAGGAATATTCGGTAGCGCATTGATTCCTATGGTGAAAAAGGAAATATCTTCCAACAAAAACTGGAGAGAAGCTTTCTGAAAAACTGCTTTGTGATGTGTGCCTTCCACTTACAGAGTAATGCCTCCCTTTTCATTAAGCAGTATGGAAACACTGTCTGTGTAAAATCTACAAAGAGGTATATCAGAGTTCCTTGAAACCTGTGGTGAAAAGGAAAATATCCTCAGATAAAAACTAGAAAGAAGCTTTCCGAGAAATTGCCTTGTAATGCATACATTCATCTGAGAGGATTAAACCTCCCTTTACATTGCACACTTTGGAAAATGTCTTAGAACAAATCGTGAAGGGACATTTGGGGACACATTGAGACCTATGCTGAAAAAGGAGATATGTTCAGATGGTAACTGGAAATAAGCTTTGTGATGTGTGCATTCATCTCACAGAGTTAAACCTCAATTTACATTGCAGTTTGGGAACACTGTATTTGATGAATCCATGAAGTGACATTTGGGGGCACACTGAGGCATACTGTGAAGAAGGAAACATCTTCATATGGCAACTGGATAGAAGTTCTCTGCGAAATTTCTTTGTGATGTGTGCATTCATCTCATAGAGTAAAACGTTTCTTTTGATTGAGTAGTGGGGAATCACTGTTTTTGTGGAATCTGAGAAGGGGTACTCGGGAGCACATTGAAGTCTACGGTGAAAAAGGAAATATTCTCAGATAAAAACTAGAAAGAACTTTTCCGAGAGACAGATTTACAATGTGTGAATTCATCTCCCAGAGTTAAACCTTTCTTTTCATTGAGCAGTTTTGTAACACTGTGTTTGTGGAATCTGCAAAAGGATATTTGGGAGGGCTTTGAGGCCTATGGTGAAAAATGAAATATCATAAGATGAAAAACTGGAGAGAAGCTTTCTGAGAAACTGCAATGTGATGTGCACATTCCACTCACAGAGTTATATCTCACTTTTCATTGAGTAGTATGGAAATACTGTCTGTGCAAAATCTACAAAGGGATATTTCAGAGTGTTTTGACTCCTGTAGTGAAAAGGGAAATATCCTCAGATAATAAGTAGAAAAAAGCATTTCGAGAAACTGCTTTGTGATGTGTGAATTCATCTTACAGAGTTAATCCTTTCCTTACATTGCACATATTGGAATCTCAGTCTTTGGACAAATCACTAAGGGTCATGTGGGCGCATTTAGGCCTATGGTGAACAAGGAAATATGTTCAGAGGAAAACTGGAAAGAAGCTTTCTGAGAAACTCTAATTTTGAGGAATCTTCAAAGGGATATTTTGTAGTATATTGAGGCCTACAGTGAAGAAGGAAATATTTTCACATAATAACTGGAGAGAAGCTTTGTGAGAAACTGCTTTTCATATTGTGCATTTCTCTCACAGAGTAATACCTTTCTTTTCATTGAGCAGTGTGGAAACACTGTTTCTGTAAAATCTACAAAGTGATATTTCAGAGTGCATTGAAGCCTAAGGTGAAGATGGAAGTATCCTCAGATAAAAACTGGAAAGAAGCTTTCCGAGAAACTGCTTTGTGATATGTTCATTCAACTCACAGAGTTAAACTTCAATTTACATTGCCCAATTTGGGAACACTGTATTTGACAAATCCTCAAAGAGACAGTTGGGGGTGCATCGAGGCCTATGTTGAACAAGGCAATATCTTCAGATGAAAAGTGCAAAGAAGCTTTCTGAGAAACTGCTTT
>NW_022319137.1:0-5200 GCF_002776525.5 Piliocolobus tephrosceles
TTTTGTCTGAAGATATTTCATTGTTCAACGTTTGCCTGAATGCACACCAAAATATCCGTTTGTGGATTCCTGGAAGATAATGTTTGCAAACTGCACAATGTAAAGGAAGGTTTAACTCTGTGAGATGAATGGACACATCACAAAGTAGTTTCTCAGAAAATTTCTTTCTAGTTTTTATCGGAATGTACTTCCTACTTCACCTTATGCTTCAATGCAATTGGAAATATCACTTTGTAGATTTTACAAAAAGAGTGTTTCTACACTGCTCAATTTAAAGAAAGGTACAACTCTGTGAGAGCAATGCACACTTTACAAAGCAATTTCATTGAAAGCTTATCTCCAGGTTTTTTAAAATAGTACTTTAAGTTCTAGGGTACATGTACACAACCTGCATGTTTGTTACATATGCATACATGTGCCATGTTGGTGTGTTGCACGCATCAACTTGTCATTTACATTAGATTTATCTCCTAATGCTATCCCTCCCCTCTCTCTGCTCCCCAAAATAGTCACCAGTGTGTGACGTTCCCCTTCCCATGTCCAAGAGATGTCATTGTTTAATTCCCACCTACGAGTGAGAACACGCGGTGTTTGGTTTTCGGTTATTGTGATAGTTTGCTGAGAATGATGGTTTTCAGCTGCATCCATGTCCCTACAAAGGACACGAACTCATCCTTTTTTATGGCTGCATAGTATTTCATGGTGTATATGTGCCACATTTTCTTAATCCAGTCTGTCACTGATGGACATTTGGGTTGATTCCAAGTCTTTGCTATTGTGAATAATGTCACAATAAACATACGTGTGCATGTGTCTTTATGGTAACATGAATCATATTCCTTTGGATATATACCCAGTAACGGGATGTCTGGGTCCAATGGTATTTCTAGTTCTAGATTCTTGAGGAATTGCCACACTGTTTTCCACAATGGTTGAACTAGTTTACTCTCCCACCAACAGTGTAAAAGTGTTCCTATTTCTCCACATCCTCTCCAGCACCTGTTGTTTTCTGACTTTTTTTATGATTGCCATTCTAACTGGTGTGAGGTGGTATCCCATTGTGGTTTTGATTTGCATTTTTCTGATGGCAAGTGATGATGATAATTTTTTCATGTGTCTGTTGGCTGTATGAATGTCTTCTTTTGAGAAGTGTCTGTTCATATCCTTTGCCCACTTTTGGATGGGGTTGTTTTATTCTTGTAAATTTGATTGAGTTATTTATAGGTTCTGGATATATAGGTTCTGTATACTCATCGGCTCTTTGTCCAATGAGTAGATTGCAAAAATTTTCTCCCATTCTGTAGGTTGCCTGTTCACTCTGATGGTTGTTTCTTTTGCTGTGCAGAAGCACTTTAGTTTAATTAGATCCCATTTGTCAATTTTGACTGTTGTTGCTGTTGCTTTTGGTGTTTTAGACATGAAGTCCTTGTCGATGCCTATGTCCTGAATGGTATTACCTAGGTTTTCTTCTAAGGTTTTTATGGTTTTAGGTCTAACGTTTAATTCTCCAATCCATCTTGAATTAATTTTCATACTAGAAATAAGGAAAGGATCCAGTTTCAGCTTTCTACTTATGGCTAGACAATTTTCCCAGCACCACTTATTAAATAGGGAATCCTTTCCCCATTTCTTGTTTTTGTCAAGTTTGTCAAAGATCAGATGGCTGTAGATGCATGCTATTATTTCTGAGTGCTCCGTTCTGTTCTATTGGTCTATATATCTCTGTTTTGGTACCAGTACCATACTGTTTTTGGTTACTGTAGCCTTGTAGTATAATTTGAAGTCAGGTAGTGTGATGCCTCCAGCTTTGTTCTTTTGACTTAGGATTGTCTTGGCAATGCGGGGCCTTTTTTGTTTCCATATTAACTTTAAAGCAGTTTTTTTCCAATTCTGTGAAGAAAGTCATTTTTAGCTTAATGGGGATGGCCTTGAATCTGTAAATTACCTTGGGCAGTATGGCCGTTTTCACAATGTTGATTCTTCCTATCCATGAGCATGGTATGTTCTTCCATTTGTTTGTGTCCCCTTTCATTACACTGAGCAGTGGTTTGTAGTTATCCTTGAAGAGGTCCTTCACATCCCTTGTAGGTTAGATTCCTAGGTATTTTATTCTCTTTAAAACAGTTGTGATTGGGAATTCATTCACGATTTGGCTCTCTGTTTGTCTGTTACTGGTGTATAAGAATGTTTGTGATTTTACACATTGGTTTTGTATCCTGAGACTTTGCTGAAGTTGCTTATCAGCTTAAGGAGATTTTGGGCTCAGATGATGGTGTTTCCTAAATACACAATCATGTCATCTGCAAACAGGGACAATTTGACTTCTTCTCTTCCTAATAGAATATGCTTTTCTTCTTTCTCTTGCCTGATTGCCCTAGGCAGAACTTCCAACATTATGTTGAATATGAGTGGTAATAGAGGGCATCCCTGTCTTGTGCCAGATTTCAAAGGGAATGCTTCCAATTTTTGCCCATTCAGTATTGGCTGTGGGTTTGTCATAAATAGCACTTATTATTTTGAGATACATTCCATCAATACCAAATTTATTGAGAGTTTTTAGCACGAAGGCTTGTGGAATTTTATCAAAGGCCTTTTCTGCATCTATTGAGATAGTCACGTGGTTTTTGTCTTTGGTTCTGTTTATATGCTGGATTATGTTTATTGATTTGCATATGTTGAACCAACCTGGCATCCCAGGGACGAAGCCCACTTGATCACGGTGGATAAGGTTTTGGATATGCTGCTGGATTCGGTTTGCCAGTATTTTATTGAGGATTTTTGCATCGATGTTCATCAAGGATATTGGTCTAAAGTTCCTTTTTTTGCTGTGTCTCTGCTAGGGTTTTGATATCAGGAAGATGTTGGCCTCATAAAATGAGTTAGGGAAGATTCCCTCTTTTTTTATTTATTGGAATAGTTTCAGAAGGAGTGGTACCAGATGTTCCTTGTTCCTCTGGTAGAATTCGGCTGTGAATACATCTGGTCCTGGACATTTTCTGGTTGGTATTATTGCCTCAATTTCAGAGCCTGCTATTGGTCTATTCAGGGATTCAACTTCTTCCTGTTTTAGTCTTGGAGAGTGGATATGTCCAGGAATTTATCCAATTCTTCTAGGTTTTCTTGTTCGTTTTTGAAGAGGTGTCCCCAAATACAACTTCGTGGATTTCTCAGAGACAGAGTTTCCAAATTGCAGGATGTAAAGGGAGTTTTAACTCTGTGAGATGAATGCACGCATCTTGGAGGATTTTCTCAGGTAGCTTCCTTCTAGTTTTTATCTGAAGGTATTTCCTTTGTTACTTTTTGTCTTCAATGCACTCAGAAATATCCCTTTGTAGATTTTGCACAGTGTTTCCACACTGTTCAATGAAAAGAAATGTATAACTCTGTGAGAGGAATGCACACTTCACAAAGCAGATTTTCAGAAAACTTTTCTCCAGTTTTTGTCTGAATATATTTCCGTTTTTACCATAGACATCAATGTGCTCCAAAGTACCCTTATGCAGTTTCCACAAAAACAGTGTTACTAAACTGCTCAATGAAAGGAAATGTTTCGGAGTGTGAGATGAATTCACACATCATAAAGCAGTTTCTCAGAAAGCTTGTTTCTAGTTTTTATCTGAAGATATTTCCTTTTTCCCCATAGACCTCAATGTGCTCCCAAATATACCATCTCAGATTCCACAAAAACAGTGACTATAAACTTCTCAATCAAAAGAAAGTTTTAACTCTACACGATTAATGCACAAATCACAAAGCAGTTTCCCGGAGAGCTTCCTTCCAGTTTTTACCTGAGGAAAATCCATTTTTCGCCAAAGGCTTCAATGCACTCCTAAGTTTCCCTTATCAGATTCCACAGAAACAGTGATTTCAAACTGCTCAATCAAAAGAAATTTTTAACCCTATGAGATGAATGCACACATCAAAAAGCAATTTCTCAGAAAGTTTCTTTCCAGTTTTCATCTGAAGCTATTTCCTTGTTCACTATATGCCTCAACGTGCCAACAAATGTCCCTTGGCATATTCGTCAAAGACAGTTTCCAACCTGTGCCATGTAAAGAAAGGTTTAACTCTGTGAGATGAAAGCACACATCACAAAGAAATTTCTCAGGGAGCTCATCTCCAGCTTTTATCTGAAGATATTTCCTTTTTCACCATAGGCCTCAGTCCGCTCTGAAATATCCCTTTGCAGATTCTACAAAAGCAGTGTTACCAAACTGGTCAATGAGAAGAAACCTTTAACTCTGTCAGAAGAATTCACACATCACAAGGCAGTTTTTCGAAAGTTTCTTTCTAGTTTTTATCTGAGGATATTTTCTTTTTCACCAAAGGCTTCAAGGCACTCCTAAATATCTCTTCTCAGATTTCACAAAAACAGTGATTCCAAACTGCTAAATGAAAAGAGAGGTTTAACCCTAGGAGATATATGCACACATCACAAAGCAGTTTCTCAGAAAGCTTCTTTCCAGTTTTCATCTGAAGATATTTCCTTGTTCACCATAGACATCAGTGCACCCCCAAATGACCCAAATGTCCCATATTCATCAAAGACAGAGTTTCCAAACAGCCCAACGTAAAGAAAGGTTTATTTCTGTGAGATGAATGCACACATCACAACGCAATTTTTCAGAAAGATTCTCTCCAGTTTTTATCTGAAGTTTTCCCTTTTTCACCACAGATCTCAATGCACTACTGAATACCCCTTTGCAGGTTATATAAAAACAGTATTAAAAAACTGCTCAATGAAAAAAAAAGGTTTAACTCTGTGGGATGAATTCACACATCACAAACCAGTTTCTCAGAAAGCTTCTTTCTACTTTTTATCTGAGGATAATTCCTATTTCAATGTTGGCTTCAATGCACTCCCAAATATCCCTTCTAAGATTCCACAAAAACAGTGATTCTAAATTGCTCAATCAAAAAAAAGTTTAACTGTATGAGATGAAAGCAGACATCACAAAGCAGTTTCTCAGAAAACTTCTTTATAGTTTTACCTGAGGATATTTCCTTTTTCACCCTGAGCCTCAATGCTCTCCCAATTATCCCTTCTCAGATTCCACAAAAACAGTGATCCCCAACTGCTTGATCAAAACATACGTTTACCTCTGTGAGATGAATGTGTAAATCACGAAGCAGTTTTTCAGAAAGTTTCTTTCCACTTTTCATCTGAAGATATATAATTGTTCACCGTAAACCTCAATGC
>NW_022319138.1:0-5200 GCF_002776525.5 Piliocolobus tephrosceles
GCATTGAGGTTTACGGTGAACAATTATATATCTTCAGATGAAAAGTGGAAAGAAACTTTCTGAAAAACTGCTTCGTGATTTACACATTCATCTCACAGAGGTAAACGTATGTTTTGATCAAGCAGTTGGGGATCACTGTTTTTGTGGAATCTGAGAAGGGATAATTGGGAGAGCATTGAGGCTCAGGGTGAAAAAGGAAATATCCTCAGGTAAAACTATAAAGAAGTTTTCTGAGAAACTGCTTTGTGATGTCTGCTTTCATCTCATACAGTTAAACTTTTTTTTGATTGAGCAATTTAGAATCACTGTTTTTGTGGAATCTTAGAAGGGATATTTGGGAGTGCATTGAAGCCAACATTGAAATAGGAATTATCCTCAGATAAAAAGTAGAAAGAAGCTTTCTGAGAAACTGGTTTGTGATGTGTGAATTCATCCCACAGAGTTAAACCTTTTTTTTTCATTGAGCAGTTTTTTAATACTGTTTTTATATAACCTGCAAAGGGGTATTCAGTAGTGCATTGAGATCTGTGGTGAAAAAGGGAAAACTTCAGATAAAAACTGGAGAGAATCTTTCTGAAAAATTGCGTTGTGATGTGTGCATTCATCTCACAGAAATAAACCTTTCTTTACGTTGGGCTGTTTGGAAACTCTGTCTTTGATGAATATGGGACATTTGGGTCATTTGGGGGTGCACTGATGTCTATGGTGAACAAGGAAATATCTTCAGATGAAAACTGGAAAGAAGCTTTCTGAGAAACTGCTTTGTGATGTGTGCATATATCTCCTAGGGTTAAACCTCTCTTTTCATTTAGCAGTTTGGAATCACTGTTTTTGTGAAATCTGAGAAGAGATATTTAGGAGTGCCTTGAAGCCTTTGGTGAAAAAGAAAATATCCTCAGATAAAAACTAGAAAGAAACTTTCGAAAAACTGCCTTGTGATGTGTGAATTCTTCTGACAGAGTTAAAGGTTTCTTCTCATTGACCAGTTTGGTAACACTGCTTTTGTAGAATCTGCAAAGGGATATTTCAGAGCGGACTGAGGCCTATGGTGAAAAAGGAAATATCTTCAGATAAAAGCTGGAGATGAGCTCCCTGAGAAATTTCTTTGTGATGTGTGCTTTCATCTCACAGAGTTAAACCTTTCTTTACATGGCACAGGTTGGAAACTGTCTTTGACGAATATGCCAAGGGACATTTGTTGGCACGTTGAGGCATATAGTGAACAAGGAAATAGCTTCAGATGAAAACTGGAAAGAAACTTTCTGAGAAATTGCTTTTTGATGTGTGCATTCATCTCATAGGGTTAAAAATTTCTTTTGATTGAGCAGTTTGAAATCACTGTTTCTGTGGAATCTGATAAGGGAAACTTAGGAGTGCATTGAAGCCTTTGGCGAAAAATGGATTTTCCTCAGGTAAAAACTGGAAGGAAGCTCTCCGGGAAACTGCTTTGTGATTTGTGCATTAATCGTGTAGAGTTAAAACTTTCTTTTGATTGAGAAGTTTATAGTCACTGTTTTTGTGGAATCTGAGATGGTATATTTGGGAGCACATTGAGGTCTATGGGGAAAAAGGAAATATCTTCAGATAAAAACTAGAAACAAGCTTTCTGAGAAACTGCTTTATGATGTGTGAATTCATCTCACACTCCGAAACATTTCCTTTCATTGAGCAGTTTAGTAACACTGTTTTTGTGGAAACTGCATAAGGGTACTTTGGAGCACATTGATGTCTATGGTAAAAACGGAAATATATTCAGACAAAAACTGGAGAAAAGTTTTCTGAAAATCTGCTTTGTGAAGTGTGCATTCCTCTCACAGAGTTATACATTTCTTTTCATTGAACAGTGTGGAAACACTGTGCAAAATCTACAAAGGGATATTTCTGAGTGCATTGAAGACAAAAAGTAACAAAGGAAATACCTTCAGATAAAAACTAGAAGGAAGCTACCTGAGAAAATCCTCCAAGATGCGTGCATTCATCTCACAGAGTTAAAACTCCCTTTACATCCTGCAATTTGGAAACTCTGTCTCTGAGAAATCCACGAAGTTGTATTTGGGGACACCTCTTCAAAAACGAACAAGAAAACCTAGAAGAATTGGATAAATTCCTGGACATATCCACTCTCCAAGACTAAAACAGGAAGAAGTTGAATCCCTGAATAGACCAATAGCAGGCTCTGAAATTGAGGCAATAATACCAACCAGAAAATGTCCAGGACCAGATGTATTCACAGCCGAATTCTACCAGAGGAACAAGGAACATCTGGTACCACTCCTTCTGAAACTATTCCAATAAATAAAAAAAGAGGGAATCTTCCCTAACTCATTTTATGAGGCCAACATCTTCCTGATATCAAAACCCTAGCAGAGACACAGCAAAAAAAGGAACTTTAGACCAATATCCTTGATGAACATCGATGCAAAAATCCTCAATAAAATACTGGCAAACCGAATCCAGCAGCATATCCAAAACCTTATCCACCGTGATCAAGTGGGCTTCGTCCCTGGGATGCCAGGTTGGTTCAACATATGCAAATCAATAAACATAATCCAGCATATAAACAGAACCAAAGACAAAAACCACGTGACTATCTCAATAGATGCAGAAAAGGCCTTTGATAAAATTCCACAAGCCTTCGTGCTAAAAACTCTCAATAAATTTGGTATTGATGGAATGTATCTCAAAATAATAAGTGCTATTTATGACAAACCCACAGCCAATACTGAATGGGCAAAAATTGGAAGCATTCCCTTTGAAATCTGGCACAAGACAGGGATGCCCTCTATTACCACTCATATTCAACATAATGTTGGAAGTTCTGCCTAGGGCAATCAGGCAAGAGAAAGAAGAAAAGCATATTCTATTAGGAAGAGAAGAAGTCAAATTGTCCCTGTTTGCAGATGACATGATTGTGTATTTAGGAAACACCATCATCTGAGCCCAAAATCTCCTTAAGCTGATAAGCAACTTCAGCAAAGTCTCAGGATACAAAACCAATGTGTAAAATCACAAACATTCTTATACACCAGTAACAGACAAACAGAGAGCCAAATCGTGAATGAATTCCCAATCACAACTGTTTTAAAGAGAATAAAATACCTAGGAATCTAACCTACAAGGGATGTGAAGGACCTCTTCAAGGATAACTACAAACCACTGCTCAGTGTAATGAAAGGGGACACAAACAAATGGAAGAACATACCATGCTCATGGATAGGAAGAATCAACATTGTGAAAACGGCCATACTGCCCAAGGTAATTTACAGATTCAAGGCCATCCCCATTAAGCTAAAAATGACTTTCTTCACAGAATTGGAAAAAAACTGCTTTAAAGTTAATATGGAAACAAAAAAGGCCCCGCATTGCCAAGACAATCCTAAGTCAAAAGAACAAAGCTGGAGGCATCACACTACCTGACTTCAAATTATACTACAAGGCTACAGTAACCAAAAACAGTATGGTACTGGTACCAAAACAGAGATATATAGACCAATAGAACAGAACGGAGCACTCAGAAATAATAGCATGCATCTACAGCCATCTGATCTTTGACAAACTTGACAAAAACAAGAAATGGGGAAAGGATTCCCTATTTAATAAGTGGTGCTGGGAAAATTGTCTAGCCATAAGTAGAAAGCTGAAACTGGATCCTTTCCTTATTTCTAGTATGAAAATTAATTCAAGATGGATTGGAGAATTAAACGTTAGACCTAAAACCATAAAAACCTTAGAAGAAAACCTAGGTAATACCATTCAGGACATAGGCATCGACAAGGACTTCATGTCTAAAACACCAAAAGCAACAGCAACAACAGTCAAAATTGACAAATGGGATCTAATTAAACTAAAGTGCTTCTGCACAGCAAAAGAAACAACCATCAGAGTGAACAGGCAACCTACAGAATGGGAGAAAATTTTTGCAATCTACTCATTGGACAAAGAGCCGATGAGTATACAGAACCTATATATCCAGAACCTATAAATAACTCAATCAAATTTACAAGAATAAAACAACCCCATCCAAAAGTGGGCAAAGGATATGAACAGACACTTCTCAAAAGAAGACATTCATACAGCCAACAGACACATGAAAAAATTATCATCATCACTTGCCATCAGAAAAATGCAAATCAAAACCACAATGGGATACCACCTCACACCAGTTAGAATGGCAATCATAAAAAAAGTCAGAAAACAACAGGTGCTGGAGAGGATGTGGAGAAATAGGAACACTTTTACACTGTTGGTGGGAGAGTAAACTAGTTCAACCATTGTGGAAAACAGTGTGGCAATTCCTCAAGAATCTAGAACTAGAAATACCATTGGACCCAGACATCCCGTTACTGGGTATATATCCAAAGGAATATGATTCATGTTACCATAAAGACACATGCACACGTATGTTTATTGTGACATTATTCACAATAGCAAAGACTTGGAATCAACCCAAATGTCCATCAGTGACAGACTGGATTAAGAAAATGTGGCACATATACACCATGAAATACTATGCAGCCATAAAAAAGGATGAGTTCGTGTCCTTTGTAGGGACATGGATGCAGCTGAAAACCATCATTCTCAGCAAACTATCACAATAACCGAAAACCAAACACCGCGTGTTCTCACTCGTAGGTGGGAATTAAACAATGACATCTCTTGGACATGGGAAGGGGAACGTCACACACTGGTGACTATTTTGGGGAGCAGAGAGAGGGGAGGGATAGCATTAGGAGATAAATCTAATGTAAATGACAAGTTGATGCGTGCAACACACCAACATGGCACATGTATGCATATGTAACAAACATGCAGGTTGTGTACATGTACCCTAGAACTTAAAGTACTATTTTAAAAAACCTGGAGATAAGCTTTCAATGAAATTGCTTTGTAAAGTGTGCATTGCTCTCACAGAGTTGTACCTTTCTTTAAATTGAGCAGTGTAGAAACACTCTTTTTGTAAAATCTACAAAGTGATATTTCCAATTGCATTGAAGCATAAGGTGAAGTAGGAAGTACATTCCGATAAAAACTAGAAAGAAATTTTCTGAGAAACTACTTTGTGATGTGTCCATTCATCTCACAGAGTTAAACCTTCCTTTACATTGTGCAGTTTGCAAACATTATCTTCCAGGAATCCACAAACGGATATTTTGGTGTGCATTCAGGCAAACGTTGAACAATGAAATATCTTCAGACAAAA
>NW_022319139.1:0-1169 GCF_002776525.5 Piliocolobus tephrosceles
TCACCATAGTCTTCAAAACGCTCCCAAATGTCTCTTTTCATATTCCACAAAAAGAGTGATTCCTAGCTACTTAATCAAAAGAAAGATTTAGCTCTATGAGATGATTGCACACATCACAAGCAGGTTCTCAGAAAGCTTCTTACTAGTTTTTATCTGAGAATATTTCATTTACACCACAGGGTTCAATGTGCTCCCAAATGTCACTTGTCATGTTTCACAAAATCAGTGATTCCAAACTGCTCAACCAAAAGAAAGGTTGAACCGTGAAGTGGATGCACACATCACAAAGGGTTTTATCAGAGAGCTTCTTTCCAGTTTTCATCTGAAAAAATTTCATTGTTCACTGAAGTACTCAATGTACCCCTAAATGTCCCTCTGCTGATTCCTCAAAGAGAGTGTTTCCAAACTACACAATGTAAAGAAAGGTTTAACTCAGTGAGATGAATGCACACATCACAAAGCAGTTTTCAGAAACCTTGTTTCTAGTACTTTTCTGAAGATATTTCCTTCATCACCTTAGGCTACGATTAGGTTCGAAATATTTCTTCGTAGGTTTTACGCAGAGTTTCCACAATGCTTGATGAAAAAACATATTTAACTCTGTGAGAGGAATTCATACTTCACAATGCATTTTTTCCAGAAAGCATCTCTCCAGTTTTTATCTGAAGATATTTCCATTTTCACCATAGGATTCTATGATCTCCAGAATAGCCCTTTGTTTTGTTTCCACAAAATCAGTGATTCCAAGCTGCTTAATAAAAAGAAGGGTTTAGATCTGTGAGATGAATTCACACATCACAAAGCAGTCTCTCGGAAAGCATCTTTCTAGTTTTTATGTGAGGATATTTCCTTTTTCGCCATGGGCTTCAAAGTGCTCTCAAATATCCCTTCTCAGATTCCACTAAAACAGTGATTCTGAACTGCTCAATAAAAGGAAATGTTTAAATCTACGTGATGAATGCGCACATCATTACCCAGTTTATCAGAAAGCTTATTCTAGTCTTGATAGGAGGATATTTCCTTTTTCACCATAGTCTTCAAAGTGCACCTAAATATCCCTTCTCAGATTCCACAAAAACAGTGATTCCAAACTACTCAATCAAAAGAAGCGTTTAACTCTATGAGATGAATACGCACATCACAAAGCAGTTTCTCAGAAAGCTTCTTTC
>NW_022319140.1:0-1182 GCF_002776525.5 Piliocolobus tephrosceles
TCACCATAGTCTTCAAAACGCTCCCAAATGTCTCTTTTCATATTCCATAAAAAGAGTGATTCCTAACTACTCAATCAAAAGAAAGATTTAGCTCTATGAGATGATTGCACACATCACAAGCAGGTTCTCAGAAAGCTTCTTACTAGTTTTTATCTCAGAATATTTCATTTACACCATAGGGTTCAATGTGCTCCCAAATGTCACTTGTCATGTTTCACAAAATCAGTGATTCCAAACTGCTCAATGAAAAGAAAGGTTGAACCATGAGGTGGATGCACACATCACAAAGGGTTTTATCAGAGAGCTTCTTTCCAGTTTTCATCTGAAGAAATTTCATTGTTCACTGAAGGACTCAATGTACCCCTAAATGTCCCTCTGCTGATTCCTCAAAGAGAGTGTTTCCAAACTGCACAATGTAAAGAAAAGTTTAACTCAGTGAGATGAATGCACACATCACAAAGCGGTTTTTCAGAAACCTTGTTTCTAGTACTTTTCTGAAGATATTTCCTTCATCACCTTAGGCTACGATTGGGTTCGAAATATTTCTTTGTAGGTTTTACATAGAGTTCCCACAATGCTTGATGAAAAAAAAAATATTTAACTCTGTGAGAGGAATTCATACTTCACAAAGCATTTTCCCAGAAAACATCTCTCCAGTTTTTATCTGAAGATATTTCCATTTTCACCATAGGATTCTATGATCTCCAGAATACCCCTTTGCAGAGTCCACAAAAACAGTGATTCCAAGCTGCTTAACAAAAAGAAACGTTTAGCTCTGTGAGATGAATTCACACATCACAAAGCAGTCTCTCGGAAAGCTTCTTTCTAGTTTTTATGTGAGGATATTTCCTTTTTCGCCATAGGCTTCAAAGTGCTCTCAAACATCCCTTCTCAGATTCCACTAAAACAGTGATTCTGAACTGCTCAATAAAAGGAAATGTTTAAATCTACATGATGAATGCACACATCATAACCCAGTTTATCAGAAAGCTTATTCTAGTCTTGATCAGAGGATATTTCCTTTTTCACCATAGTCTTCAAAGTGCTCCTAAATATCCCTTCTCAGATTCCACAAAAACAGTGATTCCATACTACTCAATCAAAAGAAGCGTTTAACTCTATGAGATGAATACATACATCACAAAGCAGTTTCTCAGAAAGCTTCTTTCCAGTTTTTGTCTG
>NW_022319141.1:0-1169 GCF_002776525.5 Piliocolobus tephrosceles
GAAAGAAGCTTTCTGAGAAACTGCTTTGTGATGTGCGTATTCATCTCATAGAGTTAAACGCTTCTTTTGATTGAGTAGTTTGGAATCACTGTTTTTGTGGAATCTGAGAAGGGATATTTAGGTGCACTTTGAAGACTATGGTGAAAAAGGAAATATCCTCCTATCAAGACTAGAATAAGCTTTCTGATAAACTGGGTAATGATGTGCGCATTCATCACGTAGATTTAAACATTTCCTTTTATTGAGCAGTTCAGAATCACTGTTTTAGTGGAATCTGAGAAGGGATATTTGAGAGCACTTTGAAGCCCATGGCGAAAAAGGAAATATCCTCACATAAAAACTAGAAAGATGCTTTCCGAGAGACTGCTTTGTGATGTGTGAATTCATCTCACAGATCTAAACCCTTCTTTTTATTAAGCAGCTTGGAATCACTGATTTTGTGGAAACAAAACAAAGGGCTATTCTGGAGATCATAGAATCCTATGGTGAAAATGGAAATATCTTCAGATAAAAACTGGAGAGATGCTTTCTGGAAAAAATGCATTGTGAAGTATGAATTCCTCTCACAGAGTTAAATATGTTTTTTCATCAAGCATTGTGGAAACTCTGCGTAAAACCTACGAAGAAATATTTCGAACCTAATCGTAGCCTAAGGTGATGAAGGAAATATCTTCAGAAAAGTACTAGAAACAAGGTTTCTGAAAACTGCTTTGTGATGTGTGCATTCATCTCACTGAGTTAAACCTTTCTTTACATTGTGTAGTTTGGAAACACTCTCTTTGAGGAATCAGCAGAGGGACATTTAGGGGTACATTGAGTACTTCAGTGAACAATGAAATTTTTTCAGATGAAAACTGGAAAGAAGCTCTCTGATAAAACCCTTTGTGATGTGTGCATCCACTTCACGGTTCAACCTTTCTTTTGGTTGAGCAGTTTGGAATCACTGATTTTGTGAAACATGACAAGTGACATTTGGGAGCACATTGAACCCTGTGGTGTAAATGAAATATTCTCAGATAAAAACTAGTAAGAAGCTTTCTGAGAACCTGCTTGTGATGTGTGCAATCATCTCATAGAGCTAAATCTTTCTTTTGATTAAGTAGCTAGGAATCACTCTTTTTGTGGAATATGAAAAGAGACATTTGGGAGCGTTTTGAAGACTATGGTGA
>NW_022319142.1:0-1182 GCF_002776525.5 Piliocolobus tephrosceles
CAGACAAAAACTGGAAAGAAGCTTTCTGAGAAACTGCTTTGTGATGTATGTATTCATCTCATAGAGTTAAACGCTTCTTTTGATTGAGTAGTATGGAATCACTGTTTTTGTGGAATCTGAGAAGGGATATTTAGGAGCACTTTGAAGACTATGGTGAAAAAGGAAATATCCTCTGATCAAGACTAGAATAAGCTTTCTGATAAACTGGGTTATGATGTGTGCATTCATCATGTAGATTTAAACATTTCCTTTTATTGAGCAGTTCAGAATCACTGTTTTAGTGGAATCTGAGAAGGGATGTTTGAGAGCACTTTGAAGCCTATGGCGAAAAAGGAAATATCCTCACATAAAAACTAGAAAGAAGCTTTCCGAGAGACTGCTTTGTGATGTGTGAATTCATCTCACAGAGCTAAACGTTTCTTTTTGTTAAGCAGCTTGGAATCACTGTTTTTGTGGACTCTGCAAAGGGGTATTCTGGAGATCATAGAATCCTATGGTGAAAATGGAAATATCTTCAGATAAAAACTGGAGAGATGTTTTCTGGGAAAATGCTTTGTGAAGTATGAATTCCTCTCACAGAGTTAAATATTTTTTTTTTCATCAAGCATTGTGGGAACTCTATGTAAAACCTACAAAGAAATATTTCGAACCCAATCGTAGCCTAAGGTGATGAAGGAAATATCTTCAGAAAAGTACTAGAAACAAGGTTTCTGAAAAACCGCTTTGTGATGTGTGCATTCATCTCACTGAGTTAAACTTTTCTTTACATTGTGCAGTTTGGAAACACTCTCTTTGAGGAATCAGCAGAGGGACATTTAGGGGTACATTGAGTCCTTCAGTGAACAATGAAATTTCTTCAGATGAAAACTGGAAAGAAGCTCTCTGATAAAACCCTTTGTGATGTGTGCATCCACCTCATGGTTCAACCTTTCTTTTCATTGAGCAGTTTGGAATCACTGATTTTGTGAAACATGACAAGTGACATTTGGGAGCACATTGAACCCTATGGTGTAAATGAAATATTCTGAGATAAAAACTAGTAAGAAGCTTTCTGAGAACCTGCTTGTGATGTGTGCAATCATCTCATAGAGCTAAATCTTTCTTTTGATTGAGTAGTTAGGAATCACTCTTTTTATGGAATATGAAAAGAGACATTTGGGAGCGTTTTGAAGACTATGGTGA
>NW_022319143.1:0-1343 GCF_002776525.5 Piliocolobus tephrosceles
CTGTTGAATTTTGTCAAAAGCCTTTTCTGCATCTATTGAGATAATCATGTGGTTCTTGTCTTTGGTTCTGTATATATGCTGGATTACATTTATTGATTTGCAAATGTTGAACCAGCCTTGCATCCCAGGGGTGAAGCCCACTTGATCATGGTGGATAAGCTTTTTGATGTGCTGCTGAATCCTATTTGCCAGTATTTTATTGAGGATTTTTGCATCGATGTTCATCAGGGATATTGGTCTAAAATTCTCTTTTTTTTGTTGTGTCTCTGCCAGGTTTGGTATCAGGTTGATGTTGGCCTCATAAAATGAGTTAGGGAGGATTCCCTCTTTTTCTATTGATTGGAATAGTTTCAGAAGGAATGGTACCAGCTCCTCCTTGTACCTCTGGTAGAATTCATCTGTGAATCCATCTGGTCCTGTACTTTTTTTGGTGGGTAGGCTATTAATTATTGCCTCAATTTCAGAGCCTGCTATTGGTCTATTCAGGGATTCAACTTATTCCTGGTTTAGTCTTGGAAGAGTGTACGTGTCCAGGAAATTATCCATTTCTTCTAGATTTTCTAGTTGATTTGCGTAGAGGTGTTTATAGTATTCTCTGATGGTAGTTTGTATTTCTGTGGGGTCAGTAGTGATATCCCGTTTATCACTTTTTATTGCATCTATTTGATTCCTCTCTCTTTTCTTCTTTATTAGTCTTGCTAGCGGTCTGTCAATTTTGTTGATCTTTTCAAAAAAAACAACTCCTGGATTCATTGATTTTTTGGAGGGTTTTTTGTGTCTCTATCTCCTTCAGTTCTGCTCTGATCTTAGTTATTTCTTGCCTTCTGCTAGCTTTTGAATGTGTTTGCTCTTGCCACTCTAGTTCTTTTAATTGTGATGTTAGAGTGTCAATTTTAGATCTTTCCTGCTTTCTCTTGTGGGCATTGAGTGCTATAAATTTCCCTCTACACACTGCTTTAAATGTGTCCCAGAGATTCTGGTATGTTGTATCTTTGTTCTCATTGGTTTCAAAGAACATTTTATTTCTGCTTTCATTTCGTTATGTACCCAGTAGTCGTTCAGGAGCAGGTTGTTCAGTTTCCATGTAGTTGAGCGGTTTTGATTGAGTTTCTTAGTCCTGAGTTCTAGTTTGATTGCACTGTGGTCAGAGAGACAGTTTGCTGAGGCATGCTTTACTTCCAATTATGTGGTCAATTTTGGAATAAGTGCGATGTGGTGCTGAGAAGAATGTATATTCTGTGGATTTGGGGTGGAGAGTTCTATAGATGTCTATTAGATCCGCTTGGTGCAGAGATTAGTTCAATTCCTGGATATCCTTGTTAACTTTCTGTCTCGTTGATCTG
>NW_022319144.1:0-3243 GCF_002776525.5 Piliocolobus tephrosceles
ATGACCAAAGAATAAATTTGCAGTTTTGCTTTTAGCCTTGCCTACTCGCTGGTTCTTTTGTGCCCACTCTGATGGTCTTAGAAAAACAAATCAGATTTGATCACAACGTTTATGGTGTGCCTTTTGGGGGACTCCTCTCAATCTTAGCAGATGACCTGATACCTGTGTCCAACTCTCTACCAACTGTCCCTGTCACAGGATAGCCTTGTGTATCCTGGCAGACACCTTTGCAGCTCGTGTCTGACCTTTGTCCAGTTTATTCCTGCCAAGACCACCACTCCCTAGGACAGCCCTGGCCAGGGAAGAAGCTGGGTTCTGCGTGGCAGTCAGGTGAGACGTGAAAGCGACATCTCAACGAAACACATGAAATGACTTACAGATCCCAGAGGGAAGCGGGTGACCACCCTCACATACAGGGCTAATGGAAGGACGGTGCCATCTGGAACGTGTGTGCCCCATTAATAAGTGGGGAGCAATAGACAGACAGAGAAACCTGTGGGCTTGGGCTCCCAGATGTTCCTCAGGTGAGTTTCCTGCGGGGAGTTCTACCTGGCGGGTTAACAGCAAGCAGGTGGCGGATCCCCGGAGTCACAGTGGGACTGCAGCACAGCTACAAAGTGCAGTGCGGGGATTGGTGGGGCCAATGAAGTGTCCCTGGAGGGAGTGGTCAGCAGGCAGTGGTTGCATAAGGCAGGTATCTGGATTGATTGCACTGAGGAACTGGGCAGAGGCAGAAAATGGGAAACTGTGTTAAGGGTGACTAAACCTTGCCTCTGGTATGGGGAAGTTCACTTGTGTTCAAAATGAATGCAAAGCAAAATTATAGGAATTCCCTACAAAGCTACTTTCTCATGCCACGTGTTAGTATGGTTTAAGATTATCTCCCCTTAAAGCCTAGATGGGACTCTAAAAATAAGTGGGAAAACCCAGAAACGACTGAAAACATCCTGAATTGACAGTTTCACCCAAATTGACTAAGATTAAGTTTTCATACAGAAGCAGAATGAAGGCTTTAGATAGAAATTAAAGACTGGGCATGGTGGCTCATGCCTATAATCCCAGCACTTTGGGAGGCCGAGGCGGGTGGATCACTTGAGGTCGAGAGTTCGAGATCAGCCTGGCCAACATGGTGAAACCCCATCTCTACTAAAAATACGAAAAATTAGCTGAGCGTGGTGGAATGTGCCTGTAGTCTCAACTGCTCTGGGGGCTGAGGTGGGAGAATTGCTTGAACCCAGGAGGCAGAGACTGCAGAGCCGAGATCTTGCCATTACACTCCAGCCTGGGTGACAGAGCCAGACTCCATCTCAAAAAAAGAAGAATAAATAAACAAATTAAGTCTAATTATAGACACATAAGATTATGTTTTTGCACACCTAACTTTGCATTCTGAGTAATAAACTGGCAGGCTCTACTTAGTCATACAAGTTGAAATGTGGTTGGAAAAACCATAAATTATACCATGAAATGTTTATTATATAAGAGGTTAAAAAATTCAGATTAGGACTTCTTTACTAGTTCTGTTTGGACCATGTGTGGACTTGGGTGCAATGCTGGGTGGATATTTCCCTAAAGTATCATCAGCATTTCTAAACACGCTTTTCCACCCAACAACTGATCTCATCCGCTGGAATGATTTCTCTTGGACTAATATTGGTAATCATGAAATAAAACAAAAAGTCTTAGTCATAAGTGTAGCTGCTCCTTGGAGGGAATAATCAAGTGGTTGTGTGCAAATAAAAATTAAATTTTAGGCCAGGCATGATTGTGAATAATTCCAAAGGTAAAGAAAAGTTGCAAAATAACAGAGAACTCTCATATAGCCATGATTCAGATTAACCAATTTTTTTCTTTTTCTTTTTTTTTTTTTTTCTGAGGCGGAGTCTCACTCCGTCACCCAGGCTGGAGTGCAGTAGCACAATCTTGGCTCACTGCAAGCTCTGCCTCCTGGGTTCACACCATTCTCTCGTCTCAGCATCCCGAGTAGCCGGGACTACAGGCACCCGCCACTGCGCCCGGCTAATTTTGTTTGTGTATCTTTAGTAGAGACGGGGTTTCACTGTGTTAGCCAGGATGGCCTCGATCTCCTGACCTCGTGATCTGCCCGCCTCGGCCTCCCAAAGTGCTGGGATTACAGGTGTGAGCCACCACGCCCGGCCCAGATTAACCAACTTTTTAACATTTTGCCACATTTGTTTAATTATTCTCTCTTCTTGTCTCCCTCTGTATTTATTTTTTCCAAACCATTTGAGGTTGTAAAGATCATGCCTTTGTTATACTCTTAAATACTTCAGTATGTAGTTCCTAAGAACAAATATAGTTTCTTACATAATCCAAATGCAATTATCCAATCAGAAAATTTAACCTTGACACATACTTTCACCTACTCGATAATCCATATTCCAATTCTGTCAATTATACCAGTAAAGTTCCTTACAGCATCCCCCCACTCCAAGTTTCAACCAAGGATCACATATACCTGAAGGGATCGTGTTTCTCTAATCTTCTTTAATCTGGAACGGTTCTTCAGAATTTCTTTCTCTTTCATGGCATTGATATATTTAAAGAACACAAATCGGTTGTTTTATAGAATGTTCTTCAGTTGGGCTTGCCTAGTGATTCCTCGTGACTTAATTCAGGTTTTGGGTCCCCTGCCAAAATATGAAACAAGTGATATTATATTCTTTTCAGGGTACCTGGAGGCTCACTGTGTCAATCTGTCCCTGGGTTAATTTTAGTCACCTGATCCACTTTCTTCAATGATGAGTTACTAGTTTTCTTTTACAACTAATAAGTAATCTGTGGAGAGCCACGTTAGGACTAAATATCCTGTCTTTCATCAAACTTTATCCCCCTAGATTTAGCAATCATTGCTATTTCTTGCCCAATTTTTTTGCTTTGATGGTAGCAAAACAGTGATTTTTCAACTCTATCCCTCCCTCCACATGTATCAATCTAATGTACATCTCACTGTAAGGAAAAGCCTTCCCTTACTACCTCCATCTATTTATTTACCTACTTATTAGCAGCCTGAATTGATGATTAATGTTTTATTCAATAAGTTGTAATCCTTTACTGTTCTGATTTATTTTTAGGTCAAAATTATCCCAGACTTGGCCAGGGGGGCTCTCCTTCAAACTAGCTCTTGTCCTTTTGACATGACCCCATATATTTTCATCTTCATTCCCTCCTTCCCTCCCTCTCTCCCATCTTTCCTTTTGCCTTGCCTTGCCCTGCCTTGCC
>NW_022319145.1:0-3243 GCF_002776525.5 Piliocolobus tephrosceles
GGCAAGGCAGGGCAAGGCAAGGCAAAAGGAAAGATGGGAGAGAGGGAGGGAAGGAGGGAATGAAGATGAAAATATATGGGGTCATGTCAAAAGGACAAGAGCTAGTTTGAAGGAGAGCCCCCCTGGCCAAGTCTGGGATAATTTTGACCTAAAAATAAATCAGAACAGTAAAGGATTACAACTTATTGAATAAAACATTAATCATCAATTCAGGCTGCTAATAAGTAGGTAAATAAATAGATGGAGGTAGTAAGGGAAGGCTTTTCCTTACAGTGAGATGTACATTAGATTGATACATGTGGAGGGAGGGATAGAGTTGAAAAATCACTGTTTTGCTACCATCAAAGCAAAAAAATTGGGCAAGAAATAGCAATGATTGCTAAATCTAGGGGGATAAAGTTTGATGAAAGACAGGATATTTAGTCCTAACGTGGCTCTCCACAGATTACTTATTAGTTGTAAAAGAAAACTAGTAACTCATCATTGAAGAAAGTGGATCAGGTGACTAAAATTAACCCAGGGACAGATTGACACAGTGAGCCTCCAGGTACCCTGAAAAGAATATAATATCACTTGTTTCATATTTTGGCAGGGGACCCAAAACCTGAATTAAGTCACGAGGAATCACTAGGCAAGCCCAACTGAAGAACATTCTATAAAACAACCGATTTGTGTTCTTTAAATATATCAATGCCATGAAAGAGAAAGAAATTCTGAAGAACCGTTCCAGATTAAAGAAGATTAGAGAAACACGATCCCTTCAGGTATATGTGATCCTTGGTTGAAACTTGGAGTGGGGGGATGCTGTAAGGAACTTTACTGGTATAATTGACAGAATTGGAATATGGATTATCGAGTAGGTGAAAGTATGTGTCAAGGTTAAATTTTCTGATTGGATAATTGCATTTGGATTATGTAAGAAACTATATTTGTTCTTAGGAACTACATACTGAAGTATTTAAGAGTATAACAAAGGCATGATCTTTACAACCTCAAATGGTTTGGAAAAAATAAATACAGAGGGAGACAAGAAGAGAGAATAATTAAACAAATGTGGCAAAATGTTAAAAAGTTGGTTAATCTGGGCCGGGCGTGGTGGCTCACACCTGTAATCCCAGCACTTTGGGAGGCCGAGGCGGGCAGATCACGAGGTCAGGAGATCGAGGCCATCCTGGCTAACACAGTGAAACCCCGTCTCTACTAAAGATACACAAACAAAATTAGCCGGGCGCAGTGGCGGGTGCCTGTAGTCCCGGCTACTCGGGATGCTGAGACGAGAGAATGGTGTGAACCCAGGAGGCAGAGCTTGCAGTGAGCCAAGATTGTGCTACTGCACTCCAGCCTGGGTGACGGAGTGAGACTCCGCCTCAGAAAAAAAAAAAAAAAGAAAAAGAAAAAAATTGGTTAATCTGAATCATGGCTATATGAGAGTTCTCTGTTATTTTGCAACTTTTCTTTACCTTTGGAATTATTCACAATCATGCCTGGCCTAAAATTTAATTTTTATTTGCACACAACCACTTGATTATTCCCTCCAAGGAGCAGCTACACTTATGACTAAGACTTTTTGTTTTATTTCATGATTACCAATATTAGTCCAAGAGAAATCATTCCAGCGGATGAGATCAGTTGTTGGGTGGAAAAGCGTGTTTAGAAATGCTGATGATACTTTAGGGAAATATCCACCCAGCATTGCACCCAAGTCCACACATGGTCCAAACAGAACTAGTAAAGAAGTCCTAATCTGAATTTTTTAACCTCTTATATAATAAACATTTCATGGTATAATTTATGGTTTTTCCAACCACATTTCAACTTGTATGACTAAGTAGAGCCTGCCAGTTTATTACTCAGAATGCAAAGTTAGGTGTGCAAAAACATAATCTTATGTGTCTATAATTAGACTTAATTTGTTTATTTATTCTTCTTTTTTTGAGATGGAGTCTGGCTCTGTCACCCAGGCTGGAGTGTAATGGCAAGATCTCGGCTCTGCAGTCTCTGCCTCCTGGGTTCAAGCAATTCTCCCACCTCAGCCCCCAGAGCAGTTGAGACTACAGGCACATTCCACCACGCTCAGCTAATTTTTCGTATTTTTAGTAGAGATGGGGTTTCACCATGTTGGCCAGGCTGATCTCGAACTCTCGACCTCAAGTGATCCACCCGCCTCGGCCTCCCAAAGTGCTGGGATTATAGGCATGAGCCACCATGCCCAGTCTTTAATTTCTATCTAAAGCCTTCATTCTGCTTCTGTATGAAAACTTAATCTTAGTCAATTTGGGTGAAACTGTCAATTCAGGATGTTTTCAGTCGTTTCTGGGTTTTCCCACTTATTTTTAGAGTCCCATCTAGGCTTTAAGGGGAGATAATCTTAAACCATACTAACACGTGGCATGAGAAAGTAGCTTTGTAGGGAATTCCTATAATTTTGCTTTGCATTCATTTTGAACACAAGTGAACTTCCCCATACCAGAGGCAAGGTTTAGTCACCCTTAACACAGTTTCCCATTTTCTGCCTCTGCCCAGTTCCTCAGTGCAATCAATCCAGATACCTGCCTTATGCAACCACTGCCTGCTGACCACTCCCTCCAGGGACACTTCATTGGCCCCACCAATCCCCGCACTGCACTTTGTAGCTGTGCTGCAGTCCCACTGTGACTCCGGGGATCCGCCACCTGCTTGCTGTTAACCCGCCAGGTAGAACTCCCCGCAGGAAACTCACCTGAGGAACATCTGGGAGCCCAAGCCCACAGGTTTCTCTGTCTGTCTATTGCTCCCCACTTATTAATGGGGCACACACGTTCCAGATGGCACCGTCCTTCCATTAGCCCTGTATGTGAGGGTGGTCACCCGCTTCCCTCTGGGATCTGTAAGTCATTTCATGTGTTTCGTTGAGATGTCGCTTTCACGTCTCACCTGACTGCCACGCAGAACCCAGCTTCTTCCCTGGCCAGGGCTGTCCTAGGGAGTGGTGGTCTTGGCAGGAATAAACTGGACAAAGGTCAGACACGAGCTGCAAAGGTGTCTGCCAGGATACACAAGGCTATCCTGTGACAGGGACAGTTGGTAGAGAGTTGGACACAGGTATCAGGTCATCTGCTAAGATTGAGAGGAGTCCCCCAAAAGGCACACCATAAACGTTGTGATCAAATCTGATTTGTTTTTCTAAGACCATCAGAGTGGGCACAAAAGAACCAGCGAGTAGGCAAGGCTAAAAGCAAAACTGCAAATTTATTCTTTGGTCAT
>NW_022319146.1:0-12052 GCF_002776525.5 Piliocolobus tephrosceles
TGCCCTGCCCTGCCCTGCCCTGCCCTGCTTTGCCTTGCCTTCCTCCCCTCCCCTTCCTTCCTTCTTACTTTCTGGCATATCAGGATGTTCCTGTGTTCCTGACTAACCTTTTGCTTTTCCCGCCCCAGCCCCATATCCAGCCGTTCTTCCAAGGAGTCCCAATTTTTTTAAAGACAGAATAGGACTTAGAAAGACATGGGTGCACCTCTTGCATTTTAAATGAGGAACTCATTGGCCCCCAAAAAACATTGCTCATGATTGAATTGTTGGTATTCTGTCAGGTTGAGATTGTATTTTTTGTTTGTTCCAAAATAAAATAGAAGTATCCCTTGCCATTTCTTCTGAATATCAAAGCAACATATATTCACTGCGAAAAATTCAGAAAATAAAAGCTAAGAACATATTAAAAATCACCTGTTGGTCTATTACTTAGAGTTAACCACCGTGAGATATTAATGGTGATGGTTATCATTAGGTAACTGTAACACTTCCCAGTATGAATGCACCAAAAATAATACATTTCCCCAAAATACAATTGTAGGATATTCCCAATTTCTGTGTCTGTGTGTGTGTGTGTGTGTGTGTGTGTTTATATATCTTCTGGATAAAGTCCCAGAAATGTAATTGCCGTGTTAAAAAATGTATGCATATTTATAAGCAAAGAAAGTGTGCTCAACATTATTAATCATGAAGGAAATGAAAATTAAAACCACAATGAGATAGTACCTTCATGTTTCCATGAAGCATGCTCATAACACTCCACATATTTTACATATTTACACAAATATGTAAAACATGTTAAGCCAGCAATACCAGTTGTTGGCAAGAATGGGGAGCAAAGGCTGGGCGTGGTGGCTCATGCCTATAATCTCAGCACTTTGGGAGGCCGAGGCGGGCAGATCACCTGAGGTCAGGAGTTCCAGACCAGCTTGGCCAAAAAGGTGAAACCCCATCTCTACTAAATATACAAAAATTAGCCGGGCCTGGTAGTGCGTGCCTGTAATCCCAGCTACTCGGGAGGCTGAGGAAGGAGAATCGCTTGAACCCGGGAGGCGGAGGTTGCAGTGAACCGAGATTGTGCCGCTGCACTCCAGCCTGGCGACAGAGCAAGATTCCGTCTCAAAAAAAAAAAAATAGGGGCAACTAGAACTCTCTATACCACTGGTAGAATTGTAAGTCGTAATAACCACCTGTAAATACACACACGCACGCGCGTAACTGGGCTACTTCCATGGAAATAATTTACCTGGGGTAGGAGAAAACCAAAAGTGATAATTGTGGAGTGTTGTGAGCGTGTTTCATGGAAGGGGACAGGGAGGGAAGTAAAGGATGGTAATAAGTTTCCGAAATGAAAGACAGAGGGACCTCCTTGCTTCCAGCACACCACTTTGTTACTCTCCCTGCTTTACTCCTGATGAAATAGCACAGTGGAGAGACCACAGGGGCTGGACACTGGTACTTCATCTTGTCTATTTCAGTCATTTAAATCCCATCAGCCAAAGAACTGATCTCTTCAATCTCATCTTTCTAGATCTTAATTTCATATCATTCCTGTCGTAATGTTCAACTCTTAGTTCAAATTCTAATGGCCTTTATAGGCTTATTTTTCTATTGCAAACCAAAAACATTCCTTTATTTCTGAAGTGAGGCAATCTGAAAGATGCCTGTCAATGAACAAACAAACCACCATTGAAAAGAAACTTTTTGGCTGGGCGTGGTGGCTCATGCCTGTAATCCTAGCATTTTGGGAGGCCGAGGTAGGAGAATTGCTTGAACCCGGGAGGCGGAGGTTGCAGTGAGCCGAGTTCACACCACTCTATCCTGGGTGACAGAACGAGACTCTATCTCCAAACAAAAAAAGAAAAAAAAAAAAAAAAAGAAAAGAAAGAAAGGAAAAGAAACTTTTCCCATGAGGAACAAGTGGGAGATGTCAGGTCAGTGGTAACTGGAATAGAATCGTCACCCCTGCCCCTTAAGAGCTTGGTTAAGGATGGGAGTACATCTCAGAATGGTGGGTGTGTCTTTGATGTAGCTGGAAGAATTGCCATGGTTTTACTAACGTGTCAGGTGCAATACAGTTCAGTGTGTAAGGTCCACCTGACAAGGGTTTATTTATGTTTCTCTTTGCCCAGTGGTCTGGTCTTTGCAGAAAGCAACCCTACTCATTTCTCCCCTTTCCCCTTTTACTGAGACAAATCAATAAATAAAAATAAAACTGGTAGGATAGATCAAAAGGCTGAATAGAGCTATGATTTCAGACTTAGCGAAGGCTGTATTACCTCAAAGTGGGTAATGACCTTTGGAAGAGATATTAAAATTTCCAGGTCATGAGGCTCCCATTAGTACCATCAGGCAAATGTATTAGAAGAGGCTAACAGGATAAAAGAATCAATGATGGGATGGGCATGGTGGCTCACGCCTGTAATCCCAGCACTTTTTGGAGGCCAAGGCAGGTGATCACCTGAGGTCAGGAGTTCAAGACCAGCCTGGCCAACATGGTGAAACCCTGTCTCTACTAAAAGTACAAAAATGAACCGGGCATGGTGGCATGCACCTGTAAACCCAGCTACTCGGGGGGTCTGAGGCAGAGGAATTGCTTGAACCTGGGAGGTGGAGGTTGCAGTGAGCTGGGATCACATCACTGCACTCCAGCCTAGGCAACAACAGCAAAATTTCATTTCAAAAAAAAAAAAGAATCATGCTTCCAAAGGTAAGTGCTGTTGTCTCCAGGGTGGCTGCCTACAGTGAGAGATGACTAATTCTAACGGAAACTTTCTATATTTGTGTTATAAGCCTTCCTTTCTTTCATTTATTTTATTTTTTTTTGAGACAGAGTCTTGCTCTGTCGCCCCGGCTGGAGTGCAGTGGCACCATCTCGGCTCACTGCAACCTCTGCCTCCCTGGTTCAAGCAATTCTCCTGCCTCAGCCTCCCAAGCAGCTGGGATAACAGGAGCCTGCCACCACGCGCATCTAATTTTTGTATTTTTAGTAGAGGTGGGGTTTCACCGTGTTGGCTAGGCTGGTCTCAGACTTGCGACCTCAGGTGATCAGCCCACCTCAGGCTCCCAAAGTGCTGGGGTTACAGGCGTGAGCCACCGCGCCCGGCCTTCTTTTATTTTAAAAGCCTATAATGTAACCGAGTATTAACTTTACCCATGGAACTAAAAATAGTGGAGTTACCAAGAATGGTAAACCTATTTCAAGGCCACTTTCATTAAGAAGCTCTTTGGGAGAGTGAAATTGCTTTCCAATTGCTCATCTCAAATGCTAGGTCTTACTTAACATCAGCTTCGGAATCTCAATTTTCCTGCCACTAGGGTATTCTGTTTCCTTAGTGAGTAGCCATTCTAAAGTTCCTTGGGAGAGGTCACTAAAGAAACAGTTCAAGGAGGCCGGGCGCGGTGGCTCATGCCTATAATCCCAGTACTTTGGGAGGCCAAGGCGGGTGGATCACCTGAGGTCGGGAGTTTGAGACCAGCCTGACCAACATGGCGAAACCCTGTCTCTACTAAAAATACCAAAAAATCAGCTGGGCGTGGTGGCAGGCGCCTGTAATCCCAACTGCTCGGGAAGCTAAGGCAGGAGAATCGCTTGAACCCAGGAGGAGGAGGTTGCAGTGAGCCGAGACAGGGCCATTGCACTCCTGCCTGGGAGACAGAGCGAGACTCTATCTCCAAAAAAAAAAAAAAAAAAAAAAAAGGAAAGAAAGAATGAGAAAGAAACTGTTAAAGGCAAAGGAAAAAAGGATGTCAGAGAGTATGTTTCATATCAGTTGGGGAAATCAAAACATAAACTGTGGCTGAGTGCAGTGGCTCACACCTGTAATCCCCGCACTTTAAGTGGCCAAGGCAGGTGAATCGCTTGAGTCCAGAAGTTCGAGACCAGCCTGGGCAACATGGTGAAACTCCATCTCTACAAAAAAATGCAAAGATGAGCCAGGGATGGTGGTGCATGCCTGTAGTCCCTGCTACTCAGGAGGATGAAGCAGGAGGATCGTTTGAGCCCAGGAGGCAGAGGTTGCTGTGAGAGCGAAGATCATGCCACTGCACTCCAGCCTGGGTGATGGAGCGAGACCCTGTCTCAAAACAAACAAACAAAATACAACATAAGCTGCTTTGTTCATCAATTCATATTTAATTAATGGCATGGAATCTATCTTATAGAAACACTCAGCATGCAGTTGTTTGTAAAAGGAGTTTATGGCAGCACAATTGGAACAGTGAATTTAGACATAAGTTAAATGTCCATCGCAACAGAACTGATTAAATTGTTTATCTATAATGTGGCATACATTTCAGCCATTAAAAGTAGTGAGGTATATGCCATATATCCATGTAACAGAATTTATTTGTACTCCTTACATTTATACCAAAGAAGGCTGATGTAGAGGTAAATGAACTGATAGGAGGAGATCCCCAATACATAGTTAAGTGGAAAAATCAACTTGCAGAACAATGTATATGGCATGATCGTTTTACATTAAAAATCTCTATGATATATGTGCAGGTGTACACATGTAAATGTGCAGTATGGAGGTGGGAAGACTAGGCACCAAACTCCAGTCCTGGTTACTGTGGGGGAAGGAGTGGACATGGCAGTGAGGATAAAAGGTGATATATATTTTGCTCTCTAGAATTCATTCTTTTTTTTTTTTGAGATGAAGTCTCACTCTGTTACCCAGGCTGAAGTGCAGTGGCATGATCTCGGCTCACTGTAACCTCCACCTCCTGAGTTGAAGTGATTCTCCCACCTCAGTCTCCCAAGTAGCTGGGATTACAGGCATGCACCACCATATCTGGCTAATTTTTGTATTTTCATTAGAGACAGGGTTTCACCAGGTTGGCCAGGCTGACCTCAGGTGATCCACCCACCTTGGCCTCCCAAAGTGCTGGAATTGCAGATGTGAGCCACGGCGCCCGGCCTAGAATTGATTCTTGACGCAACCTTTTATAAGATTGTGCTCACGTTTCTTGAGTAACTTTTTAAATGCACTTCAGTCTCTGAGCTTGTATACTTGAGTAGTTTTTGAGAGATCATTTGATGCATTCAATCCCTCTTGAAGACAAGAAGACTGAATTTATGATGATTTGCTGAACTCCTTGTGTGAATAGCTCCTTGGCATGTGACTCCATCCCAACCTCCTTCAAGAGCTGAGAAACCAAGAGATGATTTCCGTGACAAATCCTCAAATTCACACTTAGGTCACTTAACTAGTTTGACTTTTCTTTCCCCTAACCTGACAGTAGGAGGGTTCTCTCCCTGGCTCTTAAGAGCAGATATACTGCTGCTCTTAAGAGCAGATATACTGCTGCTCTTCATTACTGCTGTGTTAACCTGATTATTTTTCTTAGCCTGACTGCTCCTGGCCCTTGTATCCATTGGTGACTTAATTATTCCTAAAGTCTGCAGCCTGTGGCTGCGTGTGGTGGCTCATGCCTGTAATCCCAGCACTTTGGCAGCCCGAGTGGGCAGATCACTTCAGTCCAGAAGTTCGAGATCAGCCTGGCTAACATGGCAAAACCCCATCTGAGCCCAAACTATAACAATTAGTAGGGCATGGTGGTGGATGCCTGTAATTCCAGCTACTCGGGAGGCTGAGGCAGGAGAATCACTTGAAACAGGAAGTGGAGGTTGCAGTGAGCCGAGATCGTGCCACTGCACTCCAGCCTGGGTGACAGAACGAGACTCCATCTCAAAAAATAAAGAAACGTTAAAAATTTAAAAATTATAAAGTCTGAAGCCTGTAAAATGAATATAGGGTCAGCTCTCACTAAATTACCCATTTGGGTAAAGAATCCTGATGAAAAGTTCAGAGTCCTATTGGCAATTAATAACAATTCTTCATTACTGACTTGGTTGATTTACTTCAAGAAGAGGGAAATCTTTTGAACCTAAATATTACCAGACCCTTCTAGAGAAGCTTGAGCCAAGTAAACTCTTCTTACCCTGTGTTTTATTATCTATTTCTCATGGCTGTTTCAGTTTTCTATTTCTTACGAGTGACTGGCTCATATCTGCTTCACATGGCATCAGCTGGGTTAACACAATTGGAAGCTGAAAGATTCACTGTCAAGATCCCTCACATGCCTGGCAAATTGGTGCTGACTGTCAGCTGGGAGCTGAGCCAGGGCTATGGGCCAGGAGCCCCAGTTCCTTCTGTGTGGGCCTTTCCACAGGATGCTTGGGCCTCCTCACAACCTGGTGACTGGGTTCCAAAAGTAAGCATCCCAGAAGAACAAAGCAGACATACATGATATTTTTATGACCTAGCCTCAGGAGTTACCTAATGTTAATTCCACCATACCCAATTTGTTGAGACAGTCTCAAGGCCAACTATGGTTCAAAAGGAGGGGATATAGTCTCTACCTCTGGATTGGGCACAGGGTGGTGATGGTAGTGGGTGGTGGGGTGGCAAGATTCTAAAAGAGCAGGTAGCCACACCATGGTTTTGAGAGATAACATAGACAAAATTGGTTATTGGATCTGAAGTAGAGTACTTCAGCATTTAAGCAAACATTTCAGTAGTTGAGCAAATAGAAAGACTGAGAAACTTGGCTGGCACAGTGGCTCACACCTGTAATCCCTACATTTTGGGAGGCCGAGGCGGGTGGATCACCTGAGGTTGGGAGTTCGAGACCAGCCTGACCAACATGGAGAAACCCTGTCTCTACTAAAAGTACAAAATTAGCCGGCGGTGGTGGTGCCTGCCTGTAATCCCAGGTACTCAGGAGGCTAAGGCAGGAGAATCACTGAACCCGGGAGGCGGAGGTTGCAGTGAGCTGAGATTGCGCCATTGCACTCCAGCCTGGGCAACAAGAGTGAAATTCTGCCTCGAAAAAACAAAACAAAACAAAAAAACAACTAAAAAGGAAAGACTGAGAAACTTAAATTTCCAGCTTTTCACCAATCAGATCTTCTATAGTTTGGTTGAAAATGAATTTTCCGAAACCCAGAAATACTTGCCTTCAAAAGTAAACACAAAAAGCAGCAACAACAAAAGTTTTTAGCCTAACTGATCAAGAAGAAACTCTTCAAAAAACCAACCCAATTAAATGTCAAGTTAAGGTTATTTATTATTTATTTGACATTTTGACTTATTTAAACCTTCTCTTTCATAAGAGAGAGAAAGAGATAGTTAATTATATCCCACAATCCTATTTATTCATTAAGTGGTGCAAGGAAAAATTTTACTGGGATTTTGAGTAAAATAAGATATTGTAGTAATTACAATTATTATGTACATAACTATGTCATCTATTAGTGTAACTTTGCTGCATCCTCATCTTATCCTATTGGTAGGAAGAAAAAGTCAGTTGAAATCACATTTTATATTTTTAGCAAATTGTATTTTGGTAAAACCCTGCTGCTTTTTCTTATGGTTTAAATATATTCTATTCAGAAGAGCTCTCACTATTCAGTTAAAAATTTGTTTGGAATACTTTCTGAATTTTCTTAGCGAATTGATGGGGAAAGGTGTTGGCACTGAGAAGGTGACAGAGTGGGAACAAGCATGGAAGGAGGACTGTCGTGGCAACCCTCAGGAGAGTGTTATAAAAAGTGCCACTGGGGGCTGAAGAGCTTCCAGAAAGGGGGCTATATAAATGCAAAGTAATAAAACGATTCTATCTTTTAAAGGTGAGCAGGAGATGAGGGGAGACCAGAAAGTCTGCTGTCCCAGTGACATACCTTGAGAGGTGCTCCTCCGCCCTGTGGCAGGTAAAGCAGAGGCAGAGAGTGAACCGTGCTGGCTTCTTTAGGAGCAGAAAACTGCTTAGGAGATTCCATGGTGGTTAGGGACAGAGGCCACAGGCAGCTGGCAGACAGACACTCATTACTGACGTAGAGCATTTATGGGAACAAAGCTAAATAAAGTATGGTGACAGCTGGAGTGGGAGATGTTTGGATTGGCACCGGGGCAAAGTGAGCAGAGGTGGTGGTAAATGAGGAAATAGATTAAACATGTGCATGGGGAAGAAAAGAGGAACCCACACCCACAGAGCAGGCAAACAGGCAAATCTACAGAGACAGAAAGTAGACTAATGTTTGCCTGCTGCTGGAGGACTGAGGTGGGGGCAATGGGAGATGAAAGCCAGTGGGTAGGCATTTTTGGGGAGGAGATGATGAAAGTGTTCTAAAATCGATTATGGTGATGGTTGCACAAGTTTGTGAGTATACTAAATACTATCTGTACAATTTAAATAGGTAAACTGTATGGTATGTGAATTAAATAGCAACAGCTGATACTTCGAAAAAGTAAATTTAAGGCCGGGCGCGGTGGCTTACGCCTGTAATCCCAGCACTTTGGGAGGCCGAGGCGGGAGGATCACGAGCTCAAGAGATCCAGACCATCCTGGCCAAAATGGTGAAACCCCGTCTCTACCAAAAATACAAAAATTAGCTGGGCACAGTGGCAGGTACCTGAAGTCCCAGCTACTCGGGAGGCTGAGGCAGGAGAATCGCTTGAACTCGAGAGGCAGAGATTGCGGTGACCTGAGATCACGCCACTCACTCCAGTCTGGCAACAGAGCGAGACTCCGTCTAAAAACCAAAAACAAAAATAACACCCAAAAAACCAAGCAACCAAAAAAGTAAATTTAAATTTGAATATAAATAAAAATACATAGATGTGTAGATTTTTAAAAATTCATGCTGCATGGAACAAAGTAATACACCTTCTACATGTCCATTACTGCGATCCTATTCTTACACTCAAATCTTGTAGTTTCTTTTGCTAGTTTCTTTTGTCTTTCCAGGGTTTTAAAAAATGTATATATAGGCCAGGCATGGTGGTTCACGCCTGTAATCCCAGCACTTTGGGAGGTCGAGGTGGGTGGATCACAAGGTCAGGAGTTCGAGACTAGCCTGGCCAATATGGTGAAAACTCGCCTCTACTGAAAATACAAAAAAAATTAGCCGGGCATGGTGGCACATGCCTGTAATCCCAGCTACTTGGGAGGCTGAGGCAGGAGAATTGCTTGAATCCAGGAGGCAGAGGTTGCAGTGAGCCAAGATCGCGCCACTGCACTCCAGCCTGGGTGACAGAGCGAGCAAGACTCCGTCTAAAAAAAAAAAAAAAAAAAAAAGAAAACAGTATATATAAACAAATGTGAATATGTACTCTTTTGTTCCTCTCATTCTTACACAAAAGGCAGCACATTACAGAAAATGTTCTGCTTTTTGTCTTTTTCTATGAAATATATGCTAGAGATCGTTCCACATTAGCACAGAGAAAGCTTTCTCATTCATTTTCAGAGTTCATGGTCTTCCATTGTGTGGATGCTCTACAGTTTATTTAACCAGTCTTCTATGGATGAACCTTTGGGTTATTTTCAATCTTTTACGTCTACAAACAATGCTACAATAACAACCATGTTCATATGTCATCTCATACGCTTCTGGATCAGTCTGGAAGATAAACTCAGAGAAGTGAGACTGTTAGTTCTAAAGGTAAAAGGATTCATAATTTTGGGAGATATTATCAAATTGCTCTCCATTTTGCACTTCTACCAGCAATATGTAACAGTTCTGATTTATCTATACTTTTGCCTACATGGTGTAGTCAAAACTTGCAAAACATGCTGTGAGCCAAACTTGTCAATCTAATTGCAGAAATGGGCCAGTCGCGGTGGCTCACGCCCGTAATCCCAACACTTTGGGAGGCTGAGGCAGGCGGATCACCTGAGGTCAGGAGTTAGAGACCAGCCTGGCCAACATGGCGAAACCCCATCTCTACTAAAAATACAAAAATTAGCTGGGCATGGTGGCGCACGCCTGTAATCCCAGCTGCTCAGGAGGCTGAGGCACGAGAATCACTTGAACCCAGGAGGCGGAAGTTGCAGTGAGACAAGATCACACCACTGCACTCCTGCTGGGGTAACAGAGCAACATTCTGTCTCCAAAAAAAAAAGCAAAAAAAAAAAAAAAAAAAAAAAAAGAATAAATCTAGCAATATTTAACGCTAATATGCAAGGACATCCATAGATAACGGGTGATTGTACATAAGCAAAGATCCATGAACTACTTTTAACAATGATAAACATATTAAATGCCATTATATTTCTAACCAGTTAATACATCATTTTGTATATGAGGAATAATACTTTATAATAGTTATCAGGTAAATCAAAGTGTTCTCAGGTTTGAACTTTGCATAATTCTAGAAAGGAAAAGAGATGGAGTCTATTGGTCCACTCATTGAATCTGGGGATACCTTGGGCTTACTTTGACCAATAGAATGTGGCACAAGTAATACTGTATCACTTCTGAACCCTGCATCTTCTCTTCCTCTTGGAAGCCAGATGCCGTTTGAAAAAGACTGGGCCAGGCCGGGTGCGGTGACTCAAGCCTGTAATCCCAGCACTTTGGGAGGCCGAGACGGGCGGATCACGAGGTCAGGAGATCGAGACCATCCTGGCTAACACGGTGAAACCCCGTCTCTACTAAAAATACAAAAAACTAGCCGGGCGAGGTGGCGGGCGCCTGCAGTCCCAGCTACTCGGGAGGCTGAGGCAGGAGAATGGCTAAACCCGGGAGGCGGAGCTTGCAGTGAGCTGAGATCCTGCCACTGCACTCCAGCCTGGGCGACAGAGCGAGACTCCGTCTCAAAAAAAAAAAAAAAAAAAAAAAAGACTGGGCCATCCTGCTGAAGACATGTGGCATAGATTATAGCCAACACCAATTCCTATGCCTCAGAGGCCACATTAAACCAACTAGCTCAAGTCAAGCTGCAGTTTGACTACAGTCATATGAGTGACCCCATGAGAGACCAGAGGAATAAGCGCAGCCAAATTGCTGAACCGCAGCCTAAGAAGCAAATAAAACAGTTGCTGTTTTATTTTGGGGGATTGTTTGTTATATGGCAATAAATAATTATAACACTGTTTTGGGGAGGAGCTATGAATAGAGGAAAAGATAATGTAAAATAATGAAGGCCCAGCATGGTGGCTCATGCTTATAATCCCAGTACTTTGAGAGGCCGAGGTGGGCAGGTCATTTGAGGTCAGGAGTTCAAGACAGGCCTGGCCAACATGGTGAAACCTGGTCTCTACTAAAAATACAAAAGTTAGGTCGGCCGCAGTGGCTCACGCCTGTAATCCCAGGACTTTGGGAGGCTGAGGCGAGCGGATCATGAGGTCATGAGATCGAGACCATCCTTGCTAACATGGTGAAACTCCATCTCTACTAAAAATACAAAAAATTAGCCAGGCGTGGTGGCAGGCGCCTGTAGTCCCAGCTACTCAGGAGGCTGAGGCAGGAGAATGGCGTGAACCCAGGAGGCGGCGCTTGCAGTGAGCTGAGATGGCGCCACGGCACTCCAGCCTGGGTGACAGAGCGAGACTCTGTCTCAAAAATAACAATAATAATAAAAATACAAAAGTTAGCTAGGCGTGGTGGCACGTGCCTGTAATCCCAGCTACTCAGGAGGCTAAGGCAGGAGAATCGCTTGAACCTGGGAGGCAGAGGTTGCAGTGAGCCGAGATTGCACCACTCCACTCCAGCCTGAGTGACAGGGCAAGACTCTGTCTCAAAAAAAAAAAAACCATAAAATAAATAATGAAAGATAGGTTTGCTTTTGTTTGTTAATTTGTTTAATCACGTACTCTCCATCTCCATGCAGAAAGGATTAAAGGCTGCTCTAGTGGGTAGACCCTAGAGTGACCCCTGTTAATGACACCTGCCTTCTGGTGTTCACTCTTCTTGAGTATGGGATGACAGATTTCTAATCGACAGAATACGGCAACAGTGATGAGCTGTCATTCCTGTGATTTTGTTGCATTATCTAAAACTCCACTGTGCCAGCAGATTCACACTGGAGATTCTTCTTGCTGGCTTGAGCGAGTCGGCAGTCATGTTGAAGAAGCCCACATGGCAAAACACTATGGGCAGCCTCTAGAAGCTGAGTGAGGCCTCCAACCAACAGTCAGGAAGAAACACAACCCCTCCACAAGGAAATGAATTCTGCCAATCCAAGGCAAACTTGGAAGCCAGCTCTCTCCCAGTGGAGCCTTCAAATGAGGTACAACTCAGCTGACACCTGATCTGTAGCCTCCT
>NW_022319147.1:0-12052 GCF_002776525.5 Piliocolobus tephrosceles
AGGAGGCTACAGATCAGGTGTCAGCTGAGTTGTACCTCATTTGAAGGCTCCACTGGGAGAGAGCTGGCTTCCAAGTTTGCCTTGGATTGGCAGAATTCATTTCCTTGTGGAGGGGTTGTGTTTCTTCCTGACTGTTGGTTGGAGGCCTCACTCAGCTTCTAGAGGCTGCCCATAGTGTTTTGCCATGTGGGCTTCTTCAACATGACTGCCGACTCGCTCAAGCCAGCAAGAAGAATCTCCAGTGTGAATCTGCTGGCACAGTGGAGTTTTAGATAATGCAACAAAATCACAGGAATGACAGCTCATCACTGTTGCCGTATTCTGTCGATTAGAAATCTGTCATCCCATACTCAAGAAGAGTGAACACCAGAAGGCAGGTGTCATTAACAGGGGTCACTCTAGGGTCTACCCACTAGAGCAGCCTTTAATCCTTTCTGCATGGAGATGGAGAGTACGTGATTAAACAAATTAACAAACAAAAGCAAACCTATCTTTCATTATTTATTTTATGGTTTTTTTTTTTTTGAGACAGAGTCTTGCCCTGTCACTCAGGCTGGAGTGGAGTGGTGCAATCTCGGCTCACTGCAACCTCTGCCTCCCAGGTTCAAGCGATTCTCCTGCCTTAGCCTCCTGAGTAGCTGGGATTACAGGCACGTGCCACCACGCCTAGCTAACTTTTGTATTTTTATTATTATTGTTATTTTTGAGACAGAGTCTCGCTCTGTCACCCAGGCTGGAGTGCCGTGGCGCCATCTCAGCTCACTGCAAGCGCCGCCTCCTGGGTTCACGCCATTCTCCTGCCTCAGCCTCCTGAGTAGCTGGGACTACAGGCGCCTGCCACCACGCCTGGCTAATTTTTTGTATTTTTAGTAGAGATGGAGTTTCACCATGTTAGCAAGGATGGTCTCGATCTCATGACCTCATGATCCGCTCGCCTCAGCCTCCCAAAGTCCTGGGATTACAGGCGTGAGCCACTGCGGCCGACCTAACTTTTGTATTTTTAGTAGAGACCAGGTTTCACCATGTTGGCCAGGCCTGTCTTGAACTCCTGACCTCAAATGACCTGCCCACCTCGGCCTCTCAAAGTACTGGGATTATAAGCATGAGCCACCATGCTGGGCCTTCATTATTTTACATTATCTTTTCCTCTATTCATAGCTCCTCCCCAAAACAGTGTTATAATTATTTATTGCCATATAACAAACAATCCCCCAAAATAAAACAGCAACTGTTTTATTTGCTTCTTAGGCTGCGGTTCAGCAATTTGGCTGCGCTTATTCCTCTGGTCTCTCATGGGGTCACTCATATGACTGTAGTCAAACTGCAGCTTGACTTGAGCTAGTTGGTTTAATGTGGCCTCTGAGGCATAGGAATTGGTGTTGGCTATAATCTATGCCACATGTCTTCAGCAGGATGGCCCAGTCTTTTTTTTTTTTTTTTTTTTTTTTGAGACGGAGTCTCGCTCTGTCGCCCAGGCTGGAGTGCAGTGGCAGGATCTCAGCTCACTGCAAGCTCCGCCTCCCGGGTTTAGCCATTCTCCTGCCTCAGCCTCCCGAGTAGCTGGGACTGCAGGCGCCCGCCACCTCGCCCGGCTAGTTTTTTGTATTTTTAGTAGAGACGGGGTTTCACCGTGTTAGCCAGGATGGTCTCGATCTCCTGACCTCGTGATCCGCCCGTCTCGGCCTCCCAAAGTGCTGGGATTACAGGCTTGAGTCACCGCACCCGGCCTGGCCCAGTCTTTTTCAAACGGCATCTGGCTTCCAAGAGGAAGAGAAGATGCAGGGTTCAGAAGTGATACAGTATTACTTGTGCCACATTCTATTGGTCAAAGTAAGCCCAAGGTATCCCCAGATTCAATGAGTGGACCAATAGACTCCATCTCTTTTCCTTTCTAGAATTATGCAAAGTTCAAACCTGAGAACACTTTGATTTACCTGATAACTATTATAAAGTATTATTCCTCATATACAAAATGATGTATTAACTGGTTAGAAATATAATGGCATTTAATATGTTTATCATTGTTAAAAGTAGTTCATGGATCTTTGCTTATGTACAATCACCCGTTATCTATGGATGTCCTTGCATATTAGCGTTAAATATTGCTAGATTTATTCTTTTTTTTTTTTTTTTTTTTTTTTTGCTTTTTTTTTTGGAGACAGAATGTTGCTCTGTTACCCCAGCAGGAGTGCAGTGGTGTGATCTTGTCTCACTGCAACTTCCGCCTCCTGGGTTCAAGTGATTCTCGTGCCTCAGCCTCCTGAGCAGCTGGGATTACAGGCGTGCGCCACCATGCCCAGCTAATTTTTGTATTTTTAGTAGAGATGGGGTTTCGCCATGTTGGCCAGGCTGGTCTCTAACTCCTGACCTCAGGTGATCCGCCTGCCTCAGCCTCCCAAAGTGTTGGGATTACGGGCGTGAGCCACCGCGACTGGCCCATTTCTGCAATTAGATTGACAAGTTTGGCTCACAGCATGTTTTGCAAGTTTTGACTACACCATGTAGGCAAAAGTATAGATAAATCAGAACTGTTACATATTGCTGGTAGAAGTGCAAAATGGAGAGCAATTTGATAATATCTCCCAAAATTATGAATCCTTTTACCTTTAGAACTAACAGTCTCACTTCTCTGAGTTTATCTTCCAGACTGATCCAGAAGCGTATGAGATGACATATGAACATGGTTGTTATTGTAGCATTGTTTGTAGACGTAAAAGATTGAAAATAACCCAAAGGTTCATCCATAGAAGACTGGTTAAATAAACTGTAGAGCATCCACACAATGGAAGACCATGAACTCTGAAAATGAATGAGAAAGCTTTCTCTGTGCTAATGTGGAACGATCTCTAGCATATATTTCATAGAAAAAGACAAAAAGCAGAACATTTTCTGTAATGTGCTGCCTTTTGTGTAAGAATGAGAGGAACAAAAGAGTACATATTCACATTTGTTTATATATACTGTTTTCTTTTTTTTTTTTTTTTTTTTTTAGACGGAGTCTTGCTCGCTCTGTCACCCAGGCTGGAGTGCAGTGGCGCGATCTTGGCTCACTGCAACCTCTGCCTCCTGGATTCAAGCAATTCTCCTGCCTCAGCCTCCCAAGTAGCTGGGATTACAGGCATGTGCCACCATGCCCGGCTAATTTTTTTTGTATTTTCAGTAGAGGCGAGTTTTCACCATATTGGCCAGGCTAGTCTCGAACTCCTGACCTTGTGATCCACCCACCTCGACCTCCCAAAGTGCTGGGATTACAGGCGTGAACCACCATGCCTGGCCTATATATACATTTTTTAAAACCCTGGAAAGACAAAAGAAACTAGCAAAAGAAACTACAAGATTTGAGTGTAAGAATAGGATCGCAGTAATGGACATGTAGAAGGTGTATTACTTTGTTCCATGCAGCATGAATTTTTAAAAATCTACACATCTATGTATTTTTATTTATATTCAAATTTAAATTTACTTTTTTGGTTGCTTGGTTTTTTGGGTGTTATTTTTGTTTTTGGTTTTTAGACGGAGTCTCGCTCTGTTGCCAGACTGGAGTGAGTGGCGTGATCTCAGGTCACCGCAATCTCTGCCTCTCGAGTTCAAGCGATTCTCCTGCCTCAGCCTCCCGAGTAGCTGGGACTTCAGGTACCTGCCACTGTGCCCAGCTAATTTTTGTATTTTTGGTAGAGACGGGGTTTCACCATTTTGGCCAGGATGGTCTGGATCTCTTGAGCTCGTGATCCTCCCGCCTCGGCCTCCCAAAGTGCTGGGATTACAGGCGTAAGCCACCGCGCCCGGCCTTAAATTTACTTTTTCGAAGTATCAGCTGTTGCTATTTAATTCACATACCATACAGTTTACCTATTTAAATTGTACAGATAGTATTTAGTATACTCACAAACTTGTGCAACCATCACCATAATCGATTTTAGAACACTTTCATCATCTCCTCCCCAAAAATGCCTACCCACTGGCTTTCATCTCCCATTGCCCCCACCTCAGTCCTCCAGCAGCAGGCAAACATTAGTCTACTTTCTGTCTCTGTAGATTTGCCTGTTTGCCTGCTCTGTGGGTGTGGGTTCCTCTTTTCTTCCCCATGCACATGTTTAATCTATTTCCTCATTTACCACCACCTCTGCTCACTTTGCCCCGGTGCCAATCCAAACATCTCCCACTCCAGCTGTCACCATACTTTATTTAGCTTTGTTCCCATAAATGCTCTACGTCAGTAATGAGTGTCTGTCTGCCAGCTGCCTGTGGCCTCTGTCCCTAACCACCATGGAATCTCCTAAGCAGTTTTCTGCTCCTAAAGAAGCCAGCACGGTTCACTCTCTGCCTCTGCTTTACCTGCCACAGGGCGGAGGAGCACCTCTCAAGGTATGTCACTGGGACAGCAGACTTTCTGGTCTCCCCTCATCTCCTGCTCACCTTTAAAAGATAGAATCGTTTTATTACTTTGCATTTATATAGCCCCCTTTCTGGAAGCTCTTCAGCCCCCAGTGGCACTTTTTATAACACTCTCCTGAGGGTTGCCACGACAGTCCTCCTTCCATGCTTGTTCCCACTCTGTCACCTTCTCAGTGCCAACACCTTTCCCCATCAATTCGCTAAGAAAATTCAGAAAGTATTCCAAACAAATTTTTAACTGAATAGTGAGAGCTCTTCTGAATAGAATATATTTAAACCATAAGAAAAAGCAGCAGGGTTTTACCAAAATACAATTTGCTAAAAATATAAAATGTGATTTCAACTGACTTTTTCTTCCTACCAATAGGATAAGATGAGGATGCAGCAAAGTTACACTAATAGATGACATAGTTATGTACATAATAATTGTAATTACTACAATATCTTATTTTACTCAAAATCCCAGTAAAATTTTTCCTTGCACCACTTAATGAATAAATAGGATTGTGGGATATAATTAACTATCTCTTTCTCTCTCTTATGAAAGAGAAGGTTTAAATAAGTCAAAATGTCAAATAAATAATAAATAACCTTAACTTGACATTTAATTGGGTTGGTTTTTTGAAGAGTTTCTTCTTGATCAGTTAGGCTAAAAACTTTTGTTGTTGCTGCTTTTTGTGTTTACTTTTGAAGGCAAGTATTTCTGGGTTTCGGAAAATTCATTTTCAACCAAACTATAGAAGATCTGATTGGTGAAAAGCTGGAAATTTAAGTTTCTCAGTCTTTCCTTTTTAGTTGTTTTTTTGTTTTGTTTTGTTTTTTCGAGGCAGAATTTCACTCTTGTTGCCCAGGCTGGAGTGCAATGGCGCAATCTCAGCTCACTGCAACCTCCGCCTCCCGGGTTCAGTGATTCTCCTGCCTTAGCCTCCTGAGTACCTGGGATTACAGGCAGGCACCACCACCGCCGGCTAATTTTGTACTTTTAGTAGAGACAGGGTTTCTCCATGTTGGTCAGGCTGGTCTCGAACTCCCAACCTCAGGTGATCCACCCGCCTCGGCCTCCCAAAATGTAGGGATTACAGGTGTGAGCCACTGTGCCAGCCAAGTTTCTCAGTCTTTCTATTTGCTCAACTACTGAAATGTTTGCTTAAATGCTGAAGTACTCTACTTCAGATCCAATAACCAATTTTGTCTATGTTATCTCTCAAAACCATGGTGTGGCTACCTGCTCTTTTAGAATCTTGCCACCCCACCACCCACTACCATCACCACCCTGTGCCCAATCCAGAGGTAGAGACTATATCCCCTCCTTTTGAACCATAGTTGGCCTTGAGACTGTCTCAACAAATTGGGTATGGTGGAATTAACATTAGGTAACTCCTGAGGCTAGGTCATAAAAATATCATGTATGTCTGCTTTGTTCTTCTGGGATGCTTACTTTTGGAACCCAGTCACCAGGTTGTGAGGAGGCCCAAGCATCCTGTGGAAAGGCCCACACAGAAGGAACTGGGGCTCCTGGCCCATAGCCCTGGCTCAGCTCCCAGCTGACAGTCAGCACCAATTTGCCAGGCATGTGAGGGATCTTGACAGTGAATCTTTCAGCTTCCAATTGTGTTAACCCAGCTGATGCCATGTGAAGCAGATATGAGCCAGTCACTCGTAAGAAATAGAAAACTGAAACAGCCATGAGAAATAGATAATAAAACACAGGGTAAGAAGAGTTTACTTGGCTCAAGCTTCTCTAGAAGGGTCTGGTAATATTTAGGTTCAAAAGATTTCCCTCTTCTTGAAGTAAATCAACCAAGTCAGTAATGAAGAATTGTTATTAATTGCCAATAGGACTCTGAACTTTTCATCAGGATTCTTTACCCAAATGGGTAATTTAGTGAGAGCTGACCCTATATTCATTTTACAGGCTTCAGACTTTATAATTTTTAAATTTTTAACGTTTCTTTATTTTTTGAGATGGAGTCTCGTTCTGTCACCCAGGCTGGAGTGCAGTGGCACGATCTCGGCTCACTGCAACCTCCACTTCCTGTTTCAAGTGATTCTCCTGCCTCAGCCTCCCGAGTAGCTGGAATTACAGGCATCCACCACCATGCCCTACTAATTGTTATAGTTTGGGCTCAGATGGGGTTTTGCCATGTTAGCCAGGCTGATCTCGAACTTCTGGACTGAAGTGATCTGCCCACTCGGGCTGCCAAAGTGCTGGGATTACAGGCATGAGCCACCACACGCAGCCACAGGCTGCAGACTTTAGGAATAATTAAGTCACCAATGGATACAAGGGCCAGGAGCAGTCAGGCTAAGAAAAATAATCAGGTTAACACAGCAGTAATGAAGAGCAGCAGTATATCTGCTCTTAAGAGCAGCAGTATATCTGCTCTTAAGAGCCAGGGAGAGAACCCTCCTACTGTCAGGTTAGGGGAAAGAAAAGTCAAACTAGTTAAGTGACCTAAGTGTGAATTTGAGGATTTGTCACGGAAATCATCTCTTGGTTTCTCAGCTCTTGAAGGAGGTTGGGATGGAGTCACATGCCAAGGAGCTATTCACACAAGGAGTTCAGCAAATCATCATAAATTCAGTCTTCTTGTCTTCAAGAGGGATTGAATGCATCAAATGATCTCTCAAAAACTACTCAAGTATACAAGCTCAGAGACTGAAGTGCATTTAAAAAGTTACTCAAGAAACGTGAGCACAATCTTATAAAAGGTTGCGTCAAGAATCAATTCTAGGCCGGGCGCCGTGGCTCACATCTGCAATTCCAGCACTTTGGGAGGCCAAGGTGGGTGGATCACCTGAGGTCAGCCTGGCCAACCTGGTGAAACCCTGTCTCTAATGAAAATACAAAAATTAGCCAGATATGGTGGTGCATGCCTGTAATCCCAGCTACTTGGGAGACTGAGGTGGGAGAATCACTTCAACTCAGGAGGTGGAGGTTACAGTGAGCCGAGATCATGCCACTGCACTTCAGCCTGGGTAACAGAGTGAGACTTCATCTCAAAAAAAAAAAAGAATGAATTCTAGAGAGCAAAATATATATCACCTTTTATCCTCACTGCCATGTCCACTCCTTCCCCCACAGTAACCAGGACTGGAGTTTGGTGCCTAGTCTTCCCACCTCCATACTGCACATTTACATGTGTACACCTGCACATATATCATAGAGATTTTTAATGTAAAACGATCATGCCATATACATTGTTCTGCAAGTTGATTTTTCCACTTAACTATGTATTGGGGATCTCCTCCTATCAGTTCATTTACCTCTACATCAGCCTTCTTTGGTATAAATGTAAGGAGTACAAATAAATTCTGTTACATGGATATATGGCATATACCTCACTACTTTTAATGGCTGAAATGTATGCCACATTATAGATAAACAATTTAATCAGTTCTGTTGCGATGGACATTTAACTTATGTCTAAATTCACTGTTCCAATTGTGCTGCCATAAACTCCTTTTACAAACAACTGCATGCTGAGTGTTTCTATAAGATAGATTCCATGCCATTAATTAAATATGAATTGATGAACAAAGCAGCTTATGTTGTATTTTGTTTGTTTGTTTTGAGACAGGGTCTCGCTCCATCACCCAGGCTGGAGTGCAGTGGCATGATCTTCGCTCTCACAGCAACCTCTGCCTCCTGGGCTCAAACGATCCTCCTGCTTCATCCTCCTGAGTAGCAGGGACTACAGGCATGCACCACCATCCCTGGCTCATCTTTGCATTTTTTTGTAGAGATGGAGTTTCACCATGTTGCCCAGGCTGGTCTCGAACTTCTGGACTCAAGCGATTCACCTGCCTTGGCCACTTAAAGTGCGGGGATTACAGGTGTGAGCCACTGCACTCAGCCACAGTTTATGTTTTGATTTCCCCAACTGATATGAAACATACTCTCTGACATCCTTTTTTCCTTTGCCTTTAACAGTTTCTTTCTCATTCTTTCTTTCCTTTTTTTTTTTTTTTTTTTTTTTTGGAGATAGAGTCTCGCTCTGTCTCCCAGGCAGGAGTGCAATGGCCCTGTCTCGGCTCACTGCAACCTCCTCCTCCTGGGTTCAAGCGATTCTCCTGCCTTAGCTTCCCGAGCAGTTGGGATTACAGGCGCCTGCCACCACGCCCAGCTGATTTTTTGGTATTTTTAGTAGAGACAGGGTTTCGCCATGTTGGTCAGGCTGGTCTCAAACTCCCGACCTCAGGTGATCCACCCGCCTTGGCCTCCCAAAGTACTGGGATTATAGGCATGAGCCACCGCGCCCGGCCTCCTTGAACTGTTTCTTTAGTGACCTCTCCCAAGGAACTTTAGAATGGCTACTCACTAAGGAAACAGAATACCCTAGTGGCAGGAAAATTGAGATTCCGAAGCTGATGTTAAGTAAGACCTAGCATTTGAGATGAGCAATTGGAAAGCAATTTCACTCTCCCAAAGAGCTTCTTAATGAAAGTGGCCTTGAAATAGGTTTACCATTCTTGGTAACTCCACTATTTTTAGTTCCATGGGTAAAGTTAATACTCGGTTACATTATAGGCTTTTAAAATAAAAGAAGGCCGGGCGCGGTGGCTCACGCCTGTAACCCCAGCACTTTGGGAGCCTGAGGTGGGCTGATCACCTGAGGTCGCAAGTCTGAGACCAGCCTAGCCAACACGGTGAAACCCCACCTCTACTAAAAATACAAAAATTAGATGCGCGTGGTGGCAGGCTCCTGTTATCCCAGCTGCTTGGGAGGCTGAGGCAGGAGAATTGCTTGAACCAGGGAGGCAGAGGTTGCAGTGAGCCGAGATGGTGCCACTGCACTCCAGCCGGGGCGACAGAGCAAGACTCTGTCTCAAAAAAAAATAAAATAAATGAAAGAAAGGAAGGCTTATAACACAAATATAGAAAGTTTCCGTTAGAATTAGTCATCTCTCACTGTAGGCAGCCACCCTGGAGACAACAGCACTTACCTTTGGAAGCATGATTCTTTTTTTTTTTTGAAATGAAATTTTGCTGTTGTTGCCTAGGCTGGAGTGCAGTGATGTGATCCCAGCTCACTGCAACCTCCACCTCCCAGGTTCAAGCAATTCCTCTGCCTCAGACCCCCCGAGTAGCTGGGTTTACAGGTGCATGCCACCATGCCCGGTTCATTTTTGTACTTTTAGTAGAGACAGGGTTTCACCATGTTGGCCAGGCTGGTCTTGAACTCCTGACCTCAGGTGATCACCTGCCTTGGCCTCCAAAAAGTGCTGGGATTACAGGCGTGAGCCACCATGCCCATCCCATCATTGATTCTTTTATCCTGTTAGCCTCTTCTAATACATTTGCCTGATGGTACTAATGGGAGCCTCATGACCTGGAAATTTTAATATCTCTTCCAAAGGTCATTACCCACTTTGAGGTAATACAGCCTTCGCTAAGTCTGAAATCATAGCTCTATTCAGCCTTTTGATCTATCCTACCAGTTTTATTTTTATTTATTGATTTGTCTCAGTAAAAGGGGAAAGGGGAGAAATGAGTAGGGTTGCTTTCTGCAAAGACCAGACCACTGGGCAAAGAGAAACATAAATAAACCCTTGTCAGGTGGACCTTACACACTGAACTGTATTGCACCTGACACGTTAGTAAAACCATGGCAATTCTTCCAGCTACATCAAAGACACACCCACCATTCTGAGATGTACTCCCATCCTTAACCAAGCTCTTAAGGGGCAGGGGTGACGATTCTATTCCAGTTACCACTGACCTGACATCTCCCACTTGTTCCTCATGGGAAAAGTTTCTTTTCCTTTCTTTCTTTTCTTTTTTTTTTTTTTTTTCTTTTTTTGTTTGGAGATAGAGTCTCGTTCTGTCACCCAGGATAGAGTGGTGTGAACTCGGCTCACTGCAACCTCCGCCTCCCGGGTTCAAGCAATTCTCCTACCTCGGCCTCCCAAAATGCTAGGATTACAGGCATGAGCCACCACGCCCAGCCAAAAAGTTTCTTTTCAATGGTGGTTTGTTTGTTCATTGACAGGCATCTTTCAGATTGCCTCACTTCAGAAATAAAGGAATGTTTTTGGTTTGCAATAGAAAAATAAGCCTATAAAGGCCATTAGAATTTGAACTAAGAGTTGAACATTACGACAGGAATGATATGAAATTAAGATCTAGAAAGATGAGATTGAAGAGATCAGTTCTTTGGCTGATGGGATTTAAATGACTGAAATAGACAAGATGAAGTACCAGTGTCCAGCCCCTGTGGTCTCTCCACTGTGCTATTTCATCAGGAGTAAAGCAGGGAGAGTAACAAAGTGGTGTGCTGGAAGCAAGGAGGTCCCTCTGTCTTTCATTTCGGAAACTTATTACCATCCTTTACTTCCCTCCCTGTCCCCTTCCATGAAACACGCTCACAACACTCCACAATTATCACTTTTGGTTTTCTCCTACCCCAGGTAAATTATTTCCATGGAAGTAGCCCAGTTACGCGCGTGCGTGTGTGTATTTACAGGTGGTTATTACGACTTACAATTCTACCAGTGGTATAGAGAGTTCTAGTTGCCCCTATTTTTTTTTTTTTGAGACGGAATCTTGCTCTGTCGCCAGGCTGGAGTGCAGCGGCACAATCTCGGTTCACTGCAACCTCCGCCTCCCGGGTTCAAGCGATTCTCCTTCCTCAGCCTCCCGAGTAGCTGGGATTACAGGCACGCACTACCAGGCCCGGCTAATTTTTGTATATTTAGTAGAGATGGGGTTTCACCTTTTTGGCCAAGCTGGTCTGGAACTCCTGACCTCAGGTGATCTGCCCGCCTCGGCCTCCCAAAGTGCTGAGATTATAGGCATGAGCCACCACGCCCAGCCTTTGCTCCCCATTCTTGCCAACAACTGGTATTGCTGGCTTAACATGTTTTACATATTTGTGTAAATATGTAAAATATGTGGAGTGTTATGAGCATGCTTCATGGAAACATGAAGGTACTATCTCATTGTGGTTTTAATTTTCATTTCCTTCATGATTAATAATGTTGAGCACACTTTCTTTGCTTATAAATATGCATACATTTTTTAACACGGCAATTACATTTCTGGGACTTTATCCAGAAGATATATAAACACACACACACACACACACACACACAGACACAGAAATTGGGAATATCCTACAATTGTATTTTGGGGAAATGTATTATTTTTGGTGCATTCATACTGGGAAGTGTTACAGTTACCTAATGATAACCATCACCATTAATATCTCACGGTGGTTAACTCTAAGTAATAGACCAACAGGTGATTTTTAATATGTTCTTAGCTTTTATTTTCTGAATTTTTCGCAGTGAATATATGTTGCTTTGATATTCAGAAGAAATGGCAAGGGATACTTCTATTTTATTTTGGAACAAACAAAAAATACAATCTCAACCTGACAGAATACCAACAATTCAATCATGAGCAATGTTTTTTGGGGGCCAATGAGTTCCTCATTTAAAATGCAAGAGGTGCACCCATGTCTTTCTAAGTCCTATTCTGTCTTTAAAAAAATTGGGACTCCTTGGAAGAACGGCTGGATATGGGGCTGGGGCGGGAAAAGCAAAAGGTTAGTCAGGAACACAGGAACATCCTGATATGCCAGAAAGTAAGAAGGAAGGAAGGGGAGGGGAGGAAGGCAAGGCAAAGCAGGGCAGGGCAGGGCAGGGCAGGGCA
>NW_022319148.1:0-2084 GCF_002776525.5 Piliocolobus tephrosceles
GAAGGTAATCTCCACTTTGGCTTCAAGAGCCTCCAGTCTGTCTCTGCTGGTTCCAAAGGACGCTTTGAAGCCAGGCAGAGATCCACTTCCATTTCCATTGTGTCCATTGTGTCGGTAAAGAGGAAACAAATGGGAAACCCCCAGTCCAAATTTCTAAAGAGCACCCCCTTAGGGTGCCTCCTAGCCAATTTAAAAACCTTACAGCTTGAACAAGACCTTAGGAGGAAGCGGTTAATTTTCCTTTCCACTGTGGCATGATCGACCTCAGCAATTTCTGCCAGCGGCTAGGCAAGTGGTCCGAAATTAATTACGTACAAGGCTTTTGGGCCTTAAGCTCTCGTCCCTATATTCCTCCTTCTCTCCACCCCCTCCCTTCCTGCCCAGACTCCTCCTTCCTCTTCCTTATCTACTAGTAATCCACTCGGTCCCATGCCTCCTTTGGGGCCCCCAACTGGCTGTCTTGAGTCCCCTATCTCTGCCCACACCCTCCTACAGTGTTAGCACCTTTGCGAGAGGTGGCTGGGGCAGAGGGGGTAGTCAGAGTACATGTCCCTTTTTCATTGGCCGATCTTTCCAAAATTGAGAAGCGTTTGGGTGATTTCTCAGTTAATCCTACCATATACATGGAGGAATTTAGACACCTTTGTCAGGCCTATGATTTAGCTTGGCATGACCTCCAGGTTATCCTAACCTCTACCCTAAACTGACTGAGGTTCTAACCCAGTATACCCGGTTAGATCCGGCCTCCCCCAAAGGGGCCACCATTTTGGCGTCTTATTTCATTTCTCAATCAGCTCCTGACATTCGTAAAAAAACTTCAAAAGTTAGAGGATGGTCCTCAGACACCAATACAAGACCTAGTTAAATTAGCCTTTAAGGTCTATAACTCCAGAGAGGAGATGGCAAGCTCACCTTGAACAGAAGGTTCAGCTCCTAGCAGCGGCTTTACAGCCCAGTCGTAACCCCAGGCCAGAGAGCACACACCCCACAGACTCCAAGGCTGCAAAAGGAGCCTGCTATAAGTGCGGCAAGGCAGGACACTATGACAACAGGTGTCCGCAGGGTCCCCAAGCCCCAACGCAGCCTTGCTATAAGTGCAAGGCATCAGGACATTAGGCCAGTGAATGTCCTAACCCTCGTCCACCAGCAACCCCCTGCCCTGCTTGCCAGCAGGGAGGACACTGGAAGTCTGATTGCCCCACCCTGAGAACAGGTGCTGCGTCTCCACGTGACCCCCTTTCCCAGGATCCTGGGAGCTCCTTCCAGCTCCTACATCTGGACGACAACAACTGAAGGTGCCGAGACTCGGGGACCCCCATCACCCTCGCCGAGCCGCGGGTAACTCTCCTGGTAGCGGGTAAGACAATTTTTTAATCAACAGCGAGGCTACCTGTTCTGTTTTGCCGTCCTTCTCTGGACCTAGCCTTCCATCCAGTATCTCTGTAGTAGGAGTAAGCGGAAAGCCATCCACTCCACGAAAAACTCCACTCCTTAATTGCTGCCTAGCCAACAACTTACTTTGCGCACTCCTTCCTCATTCCCAGCTAAAAAGGGCCCCTACTGAAAGCAATCAGTGGAAATCAGTTTGGCTTTCCCCCACTCGCCTCAAACTTACTAAATTTTCTTAACTATCTCATACTCCCCAACCTTGCCAGGACCTTCCTTCTGGGTTTTGCCCATATTCCAACAAATGCTTCCATTCCTCATTCCTATACTAATACCGTGCCTTATTTTATTCTTCATCCATACGTCCAAATACCAACCATGGGCCCCGACCTTAACGACACCCCTTAACAGCAGGAAGTAGCCAGACAGACCACGGCGCCCCTTTTATCACTATTATCAATAAAAGGTTGGACTGTTTGGACGAACGGAGGCAAGATGGTGCACTTCCGGGTTCTTCTTCACCACCAACTCTTCCCATGTGTGCGAGAATGCAGCTGACGCCCGGGAAGGTGCAGATTAATCAGGCATGCACCAGGTGATGTCAATCCGAGGAGACCAAGATTTACCTGGTGGCACCTGCAGAGCGCCCCCCCACCACATGCCCGTGCCCCGCCTATTGCCCTTCCACTCCTAGAAAA
>NW_022319149.1:0-2084 GCF_002776525.5 Piliocolobus tephrosceles
TTTTCTAGGAGTGGAAGGGCAATAGGCGGGGCACGGGCATGTGGTGGGGGGGCGCTCTGCAGGTGCCACCAGGTAAATCTTGGTCTCCTCGGATTGACATCACCTGGTGCATGCCTGATTAATCTGCACCTTCCCGGGCGTCAGCTGCATTCTCGCACACATGGGAAGAGTTGGTGGTGAAGAAGAACCCGGAAGTGCACCATCTTGCCTCCGTTCGTCCAAACAGTCCAACCTTTTATTGATAATAGTGATAAAAGGGGCGCCGTGGTCTGTCTGGCTACTTCCTGCTGTTAAGGGGTGTCGTTAAGGTCGGGGCCCATGGTTGGTATTTGGACGTATGGATGAAGAATAAAATAAGGCACGGTATTAGTATAGGAATGAGGAATGGAAGCATTTGTTGGAATATGGGCAAAACCCAGAAGGAAGGTCCTGGCAAGGTTGGGGAGTATGAGATAGTTAAGAAAATTTAGTAAGTTTGAGGCGAGTGGGGGAAAGCCAAACTGATTTCCACTGATTGCTTTCAGTAGGGGCCCTTTTTAGCTGGGAATGAGGAAGGAGTGCGCAAAGTAAGTTGTTGGCTAGGCAGCAATTAAGGAGTGGAGTTTTTCGTGGAGTGGATGGCTTTCCGCTTACTCCTACTACAGAGATACTGGATGGAAGGCTAGGTCCAGAGAAGGACGGCAAAACAGAACAGGTAGCCTCGCTGTTGATTAAAAAATTGTCTTACCCGCTACCAGGAGAGTTACCCGCGGCTCGGCGAGGGTGATGGGGGTCCCCGAGTCTCGGCACCTTCAGTTGTTGTCGTCCAGATGTAGGAGCTGGAAGGAGCTCCCAGGATCCTGGGAAAGGGGGTCACGTGGAGACGCAGCACCTGTTCTCAGGGTGGGGCAATCAGACTTCCAGTGTCCTCCCTGCTGGCAAGCAGGGCAGGGGGTTGCTGGTGGACGAGGGTTAGGACATTCACTGGCCTAATGTCCTGATGCCTTGCACTTATAGCAAGGCTGCGTTGGGGCTTGGGGACCCTGCGGACACCTGTTGTCATAGTGTCCTGCCTTGCCGCACTTATAGCAGGCTCCTTTTGCAGCCTTGGAGTCTGTGGGGTGTGTGCTCTCTGGCCTGGGGTTACGACTGGGCTGTAAAGCCGCTGCTAGGAGCTGAACCTTCTGTTCAAGGTGAGCTTGCCATCTCCTCTCTGGAGTTATAGACCTTAAAGGCTAATTTAACTAGGTCTTGTATTGGTGTCTGAGGACCATCCTCTAACTTTTGAAGTTTTTTTACGAATGTCAGGAGCTGATTGAGAAATGAAATAAGACGCCAAAATGGTGGCCCCTTTGGGGGAGGCCGGATCTAACCGGGTATACTGGGTTAGAACCTCAGTCAGTTTAGGGTAGAGGTTAGGATAACCTGGAGGTCATGCCAAGCTAAATCATAGGCCTGACAAAGGTGTCTAAATTCCTCCATGTATATGGTAGGATTAACTGAGAAATCACCCAAACGCTTCTCAATTTTGGAAAGATCGGCCAATGAAAAAGGGACATGTACTCTGACTACCCCCTCTGCCCCAGCCACCTCTCGCAAAGGTGCTAACACTGTAGGAGGGTGTGGGCAGAGATAGGGGACTCAAGACAGCCAGTTGGGGGCCCCAAAGGAGGCATGGGACCGAGTGGATTACTAGTAGATAAGGAAGAGGAAGGAGGAGTCTGGGCAGGAAGGGAGGGGGTGGAGAGAAGGAGGAATATAGGGACGAGAGCTTAAGGCCCAAAAGCCTTGTACGTAATTAATTTCGGACCACTTGCCTAGCCGCTGGCAGAAATTGCTGAGGTCGATCATGCCACAGTGGAAAGGAAAATTAACCGCTTCCTCCTAAGGTCTTGTTCAAGCTGTAAGGTTTTTAAATTGGCTAGGAGGCACCCTAAGGGGGTGCTCTTTAGAAATTTGGACTGGGGGTTTCCCATTTGTTTCCTCTTTACCGACACAATGGACACAATGGAAATGGAAGTGGATCTCTGCCTGGCTTCAAAGCGTCCTTTGGAACCAGCAGAGACAGACTGGAGGCTCTTGAAGCCAAAGTGGAGATTACCTTC